>NW_025421959.1:0-170179 GCF_011764305.1 Mustela putorius furo
TCTACAGTGACAGATGTGTCCCTTAAGGCTTTTCCACAGGTGCAACCACGCTTCTCTCTCAGGCAGGGGATGCCCAGGCAAAGAGGATTTCGCTCCATGCAGTATTACACCATGCTGTGGAGACTAGCTCAGGCACTCATCAGCAGTATCCCACAAACCCGACTCTGATTTCCAAGCGAATGCTGTGCTTTCCCAGAGGAGATGCCAAGGCAAAGGGCCTTGGCTCTATGCGGGTTTCTCCCGCCCGTGCTCTGAATCCTAGGCTCTGTCAAGCAGCAACAGCAGCCCACAGAACAGACTCTGATTTCCCAGCTGCTGCTGTGCTCACATAGATGTTTTCTTTTCGTGAACCGAACGACGCTGCTGCTTCCTCAGCAGGATTTGGGCATTACGCTCTGTTACATCAGGGAAGAAGAGCTGCGGAAGGCTGGTGCCTCTTGGGCCTGCTTTCCTGGGCTCCATGTTCGCCCGGCTTCACCCTGCCAGGCCAAACTAAGGCAAGACAGCCACAATCCTGCAGCAGTGTGCATGGGATGGCACGCTATGCACACTACCCTCTCTCGGTGTAGGCAACTCTTGGCGCACCGCTGGCCCTCAGGCTGACTCGTGGACTAGGCCAGTGCCTTCCACAGGAGAGGAGAAGCGACAGGATCCTAGACACCGCCCGTTCACTGGAATGGGGAGCTTGAGGCATGGTCCCCGCGCCTTCCCAGAACACCACCGACAGGGATGCATCTGACTTCCCGTTTTTTCGAGGAGCTGTTTAGGAAGTTCGGGTATGGCATGTGCAAGCCAAGTCTGCCCTGGGACAGGTGGCCAAGGGATGCTGTCCCCTTGGGACCAGAGGCACAGGACAGGCCTGCTTTCTGCAGACTCCTTCCTCAGAGGTGGACACGTGCCCCTGGCCTGGGAGTCCCCTCATGTCTCCTTAGCAGCCAGGTTTCCATCTCTCCTAACGGGGAGCGGGTGACCTTTGTCGCGCCACCGGCCTGCAGTTTTGCCAGGGCAGGCTCTCCTGCTTCCCGACAGTTTCCCGACCACAAGACCATGGCTCCTTTCTTCTTCGGGGTGGTGAGCTGCACCTTCCCTGACATGCTCCTGGGGCAGTGACAGACTTGTCCCTTTCCTTAGGTTGTTTCCACAGAGGCAGCCGGTTCTCTCTCAGGAAGGGGATTCGGGTAAAGAAGATTTGGCTCCATGCGGGTTTATTACACCCTGCTGTGGAGACTAGCTCAGGCAAGCAGCAGCAGCATCCCACAGACCCGACTCTGATTTCCCAGAGAATGCTGTGCTTTCCCAGATGGGATGCCAGGCAGAGGCTTTTGCTCTATGCGGTTTCTCCCCTCATGCACGAATACTAGGCTAAGGCAAGCAGCAACAGCAGCCCACAGAACTGACTGATTTCGGCTACAGCTAGCCGCTTCGCCAGATGTTTTTAGCTCTGCCGAAGCGCGCCGCTGCTGCTTCCTCAGCAAGGCTTTGGGTGTTCGCTCTGTCGCCTTAGGTTAATAGAGCGTAAGGGAGAGTAAGCAACTGCTGTCCTACTTGGGGTCTGGGCTTATTTCCCGGGGGCTCCATGTTCGCGTCCTGTGTTCTACCCTGCCAAGGCCCAACTAAGAAGACAGAGCCACAAGCTTTTGGCTTTATGTTAGCAGCTGTGCGCTGGGGACCTAGGTTGCAATCTATGGGCATACACTGATCCAAATTCTACGTGTGATTGTTTGTAGGCACATGCTTGGCCTTTGTAATTCGGGCACTCAGGCAGGATGCCGAGGGTGATACTGGTGGTGCTAGCTGCCAGTGCTTATACCCACAGGAACGGAGATAGGTGGACATTGGATCCTTGTTACACCACCTGGTGCACTGAGATGGAGAGTGGTTGTGGGGCAATTGTTCCCACTCTCCACCTTTCCCTCCCCTACACAACCGGTGCCCAGTTCCGGCGAACCGTTTCCACATCCTGGAAGGAAATATGGATTCCCGGATTTGCCAATTCTTTCCTGGGGAGCTTGAATTGCTGATTCCGATTTACAAACTGGGGTAACAGGCGGCCCTGGGGTGTCCCAAAAAGCCCCATGTCCCTTCGACAAAGGGGACTCAGGGGGCCCAACCCGAGAATGCTGGTCTTCCCTTGGACCCCAGAGACCCCCCATGACAGGGGGGGCATTGCTTTTCCCTTGCCCAAAAGCCCTGTCCCTCAGAAGAAGGAAGGCACAACGAATCTCCTTTGGCGCCCGTTATACTCCTTCCCCCTCCTGTTCCCATATCCGTAGCAGCCCAAGGCTCCCCCCCGGTCCCATACCTTTCTTACATTGGAACACCAAAGAATATGTGGGGTCCCCCCTCCTGTTGTAAGGGCTTTCTTTCCTCACAGGTTTGCAACCAGAGAGGTTCTTGCTACTATGACGGGTGGTCCCACCAGTGGGGAGAATAATCGTGGCCAACGGGCCAGGCAGAAAACAGCAAGCCCACAGAACTGACTCTGATTTCTCCCGCTCCAGCTAGGCTTTCACAAGAGTGTTTTCAGCTCTGCCACAAACGCCACTTCGCTTTTTGCTGCCCTTCCCATTTATTTAGCAGAGGCTGTGGTTGTTGCGACATCTGTCGCCCTAGGATTATTAGATAGAGAGCAATGGAGAAAAACTGGTTGCCACTTTGCATTGCCGTCTTTTTCCTGGAGGCTCCATGTTCTTGCGTCCTTGTTGTTCACCCTGTCTGCCAGGTTCCTTCACCCTTCTAAACTAGCAGGAAGACCTGGCCAACAAGACGCTGCAGCAGTGTGCGCAGGTCTAGGTTGCCACTATATTGCACATTACCATCTACCGTTGATAGGCCATGCTTGACCCTTTTATCCGGGCCACATAGGCAGAATCTGCCGGTTTGTTTGGTCATGGCTTTCAGTGCTAATTTACCCCACCAGGAAAGGATTGAGGTGACCGGGATCCCTGGGAATTTTTTTTCCACCCCGTGCACTTGAGATGGAGAGTTGTGGGGCCCATGTTCCCCACTTCACTCCCCCGTACACACCGATGCCTCCGACGAAACCTTCCACATCCTGTAATGGAATATGGATTCTGAAGTGCCACAGTTCTTTCGGGGTAGCTGATTCAGCCAGTTCAAGGGAGCGCGGCCTGGTGGCAAGCCCCTGTCCTCGACAGGACAGGGGCCAACGCATGATGCTGTCTATCTCTGGACAGAGGAATAATGACCAGGCGTGCTTTCTGCCCAGGAATCCTTCCTTCAGAGAGGAGCACACGATCCTGCCTAGACTTCCCTCTCGGTCTCCTTAGGCAGCCATGCTATCCGGGTCTCTCTACAGTGACAGATGTGGCCCTTAAGGCGTTTCACCACAAGGTGCAAACCCCGCTTCTTCTCTCAGCAGAGGGGATGCCCACGGCAAAGAGGATTTCGGCTCCATGCGGAATGGGTTATTTCCACCATGCTGTGGCAGACTAGCTCAGGCCATCTCATCAGCAGAATCCCACAACCCCGAACTCAGATTTCCAAAACGAAATGGATGTGCTTTCCCAGAGGAGGATGATCAAGCAAAGAGGCACATGCGGCTCTATGGCGGGTTTCTCCCGCCGTGCTACGAATACTAGGACTCTGTCAAGCAGCCAACAGGCAGGGACCCACAAGAACAGACTCGTGAATTTCCCAGCGACTTGCTATGCCTTCGCGAAATGTTTTTAGCTTTGCAGTGAACCGAACTTCGCTTGCGGCTTCCTCAGCAACGCTTTGGGCATTTTTTTCGCTCTGTTACATTCAGGAAGAAGAGCGGACGGAGTGGAGAGCTGGTGCATCTTGGGCCTTGCTTTTCCTGCGGCGTCCATGTTCGCTGCCCCTGGGTACTAATCATCGCTGCGCAAGCACAGAACTAAGGCGCTAAACAGCTCCACAATCCTGCAGCGCGGTGTGCGGGACTAGGAAGGGGCGATACTCTATGTGACACACTAGCCCTCTGCCACGGGTGTAGGCCTATCTCTTGGTTCTATCAGCAGTGGACCAGTCAGGCATGACATCGTATGGACCCTTAGGCCAGTGCCTTATCTTCCCCACAGGAGAGGAGAATGTTCAGACCAGTACCTCACTTTCTGAACAACCTGCCGTTGTATTACTGGAATGGGGAGCTTGTGGGGCTTGGTTCCCCACGCCTTCCTCCGGATACACTACCCTGCCACCGACAGGGATTGCATCGAACTTACCGTTTTTCAGAGAGGGGAGCTTGTTTAGTGCGGAGTTCCGGTTATGGTCGCACTTGTAGCAAGTCCCAATTTCGCCCTAAGGTACAGTTTTGGCCAAGGCAAGGAGATCTTGTCCCTGGGAGCCAGAAGGCACAGGGGACAGGCCTCCTGCTCTGACCCAGGACTCCTTCTCTCAGAGTGGAGCACGTTGCCCCTGGCCGGGAGGTTGTCCCCCTCATGTTCTCCTGAAAGGCTTAAACAAGCTCAGGCGTTCTCCATCTTATCCTAGACAGGGGATTTACGTTTTTGGTGACATTGTCTTGCCACCGGCCTGCAGTTTTTGGCACAGGGCAAGGCTCTCTCCTGCTTCCAGACCAGTTCTCATTTGACAACAAGGGCATCGTGCTCCTTTTCTTTCTCTTCGGGGGCCGGTGGAGACTGCCATCCTTCCCTGACAGGCTCACTGGGAGCCCAGTGCACATGATTGTCCCTGAGTCCTTAAGGTTGGTTTCCCACGAGGCGCAACCACGGGTTCTTCTCCGGACCTGAAGAGGGTTGATTCCGGGGAATACGAACGATTGTCGCTCCACTGCGGGTTTAATATATAACCTCGGCTGTGAGAGGACTCGGTCAAGGCTTTTATAGCGCAGCAAGCATCGCATTTTCCCACACGATACCGACGTCTGAGTTCCCAGGAGAATTTCTGAATTGTGCTTTACCTGCTTACGAATGGGATTCGACCTGTTGTTGCACTTTGAGAGACGGCTGTTTGCTGATATGCACGGCTTTCGTCCCAGCCATGGCTTGCGTTACTATAACTAGGTTTAAGGTTATAAGCATTGCAACCAGCCGCCCCAGAACTGACTGCATTTTTTCTTCCTCAGGTCTATCACATGCTATGCTTCGCAGATGCACGATAGCTTCCCTTTTTCATGCTCTGCACGATTAACGCTTACTTAGCTGAATGCTTCTCATGCAAGGATTTGGGGTGTTGCTCTTTTTCCCGCTTTTCCTATGTCGCCTTGCGCAGTAGAAGTTAGACGTACCGACAGGAGAAATTTGGTGCTGTCTTGGGTCTTCCTTTTCCAGTGGCTCCACTTGTTTCGCCGCGTCCTTGTGTTCACCCGGCACCAGGCCCCAACTAAGTGACCAAAAGAAGCACGACAGTATTAGCCCCAAAAAGACTGCCAGCAGCTAGTGCGTCGCGGCCTAGGTTTGCACCAGCTCTATGCACCCTATTGACTACCATCTACCGGTTATTTTGGCCATGCATTGGACAATTTTTCTCGGGCACTCAGGCAGGCTAGCGGTGATCTCGCTTTTGGTCTATGGGTCTCCCATGTGCTATCCCACAGGATAAGGAGATTCTCGGTAGGACATGTGGATCAACTCGTACAGACACTTACCCGTGCATTCTGATTGATGGAGAGTTGTGGGGCATTCGTTCCCAACTCTCTTCCCCGTTACACACCGGGCCTCCGCGAAAAGATTGCCATCCAGACCTGGAGGAGAAGAGACGGATTTGCATCCTGTCGTCATTCTTTCAGAGGAGCCTGCCTCTCCCCTCCGAGCCCATTCGTCTGCCGGCCGGGGGGCCCTCCCCCGGTGGTACCAAGCCCATGTCGTCCACAGGTGACAGCCCTGATGGCCATAGGACCGCCGCTGCATGTTCCCTCCGTGGGGACCCAATGAGCACCGCCAGGATAGGCAAGAGCTTTCCCTGCCAGAATCCTTCAAGTCAGAGTGGAAGCACCACGCCCCCTGCAGCCCTATGGGATCTTCCCCTCCACCTGTCCCTCCTTGAAGCAACCAGGACTTCCGTACCCTACCTCTGTCACAGTGGATCCAGAGGTGTCCATTAAGGCTTTTCACACAGGTTGACAGCCACGCTTTCTCTCTAAGGATGGAGGGGTATGCCCCAGGCAAGAGAGGGATTGCGCTCCAGATGTGGGGGTTAGTACACCCATGCTCTGGAGACTAGCTTCAGGAAGCGAAGCAGCAGGCATCCCACAGACCCCGACTCTAGATTCCCAAGAGAATGCTGTGCTTCCCAGAGGGCGGCATGCCCCGGTTGCCAGAGAGGCTCTTGCTCTATGCGCGGTGTGCTCCCACCATGATCGTGACAATATTAGGGCACAAGCGCAAAGCCGAGCAACAGCAGCCCACAGGAACGGACTCTCGAATTTGTTCCCCGGCAACAGACTATGCGTTCACAGAGGTTTTCAGCTCTTGCCCAAAGACGCAACTTGCTGCTGCTTCCATCAGCAAGGCTGGTGGTTGTTCGCTCCTGTTGCCTTAGGGGGGGGGATTGAGAAGAGCTATGCTGAAGAACTCGTGTTGCCCTTTGAGCCTTCTTTTCCAGGCTTCCCAATGTTCAGTGCTCCTGTTGTTAACCCTGCCAGGCTAGACAAGCAGAGCAGAGGACAACTCAAGTCTTGCAAGCCGGCGGTGCGCGGTATAGGTTTGCACTCTATGCATCACTACCATTTACCGGTTTGGTATGAGTGAGGCATGCATTGGCCTTTTCTCGGGGCACGTCAGGCAGCCTCGGCGGTCTAGGCCAGGTGTATCCCCACAGGAAAGAGAGGTGACCAGGATCCCTGTACACAAACCGTGCACTGAGATGGAGAGTTGTGGGGCATTGTCCCACTCCTTCCGCGTACCCACACCGTGCCTATCCGCGACGGCTTCCACATCCTGGAGGAATATGGATTCTTGATTGCCAATTCTTCTGGGAAGATGCAGTTCTGCCAGTTCAGGGTAGGCGCCTGGTGGCAAGCCATGTCCCGACAGGGAAACGAGGGGGCACCAACGAAGATGCTGTCTCCTTTGGACCCAGAGGACTCAGGACAGGTCATGCTTTCTGCCCAGAATCCTTCCCTCAGAGAGGAGCACACGATCCCTGCCTAGGACTTCCCCTGCTGTACTCCTTAGCAGAACTCAGGCTTCAGCTTCGTCTCTACAGGACAGATGTGTCAGGTTAAGGCTTTTCCACAGAGTGCAACACACGCTTCTCTCTCAGGCAGGATTGGGGGCATGCAACAGGCACAAGAGGAGTTCGCTCCATGCGGGGTATTACACCATGCTTGTGGAGACTAGCTCAGGGCACTCATCAGCAGTATCCCACAAACCCGACTCTGATTTCACAAACGAATGCTGTGCTCGTTCACAGAGGAGAGCCAAGGCAAAGAGGGCAATTCGCTCTCATTGCGGGTTTCTCCCGCGACGTGCTACGAATCCTAAGGCTCTGTCAAGCAGCACCACAGCAGCCACCCACAACGAACAGACTCCTGATTTCCCAGCGACTGCTATGCTTTCGCAGATGTTTTTTAGTATTTGCCGTGAACGGCCGAACTTCGCTGCTGCTTCTCAGCTAAGGATTTGGGCAGTCGACTCTGTTACATTAGACAGGATAAGAAGAGCTGCGGCGAGAGCTGGTGCAGTATTGGGCATTGATTTTATGGGTTCCACTGTTCGGGCCCTAGGCATTACACCCTGGCAGGCAAAGCGACTAAGGCGAAACTACGCCACCACCTCCTGCCAGTTTCAGTGCTGCCTCGGAAGGCATTTCTTTATGCAATTACTACCCCGTCTCCCGGTGTAGGCAAAAATTGGTTACACTTTCGCAATGGCCTCAGCTGACTCTGCGGATCTATTGGTTCTATTTTGCCTTCCCCAACAGGAGAGGATTATTTATCCGACCAGTATTCAGCTTAAACCACCGGCCGTCACTTTAATTGGGAAGCTTGGTGTTCTGGTGAGCCCAACTGAACCTTCCACCGGAACACGCCTGCCAGCGACAGGGACTCTGATTCTGACTTTCGTTTTTTTTTCAGAGGATCTTTATTCTAATAATTGGAGGCTGTTTAATGCGAGTTCCGCGTAGGTATGGCGCCTGGTTCAGCCAGCAAAGCCCAAGTCTGCCAGACGGGGACAGGTGGGCCAAGGAGATGCTGTCCCCTTGGGACCAGAGGGCCACAGGACAGGCCTGCTTTATGCACCCAGACTCCTTCCTCAGAGGGGAGCCACGTTTGCCCCGGGCCTAGGGAGTTCCCCCTCAAGTCTCCTTAGCAGCCAGGTTTCCATCTCTCCTAACAGGAAAAGGGGTGACCTTGGTTGCCACCAGGCCTGCAGGTTTTTTGCCGGGCAGGCGCTTTCCTGCTTACCGCAGAGTTGGCCCGGACCCACGCAAAGAGCCATTCGGGCTGCTTTTCTTCTTCGAGGGGAGGCTGGTGAGCTGCACCCTGTCTGGGGACATGTGCTCTGGGGAGCCAGAGTGAAAGACTTGTCACAGTTCCTTAAGGGGGTTCCCACATAGGGGCAACGGCGGCAAAACCACGGTTCCTCTCTAAGAAAGCTGGGGGATTCCACGGGGTAAAGAAGAAGTTTCGGCTCCATGGGGTTTATTACAACCTGCTGTGGGAGAAACAGCTCAGGCAAGAGCAACAGCATCCCACAGACCCGACTCTGATTTCCCAGAGAATGCTGTGCTTTCCCAGTGGGGGATGCCCCGGGCAGAGAGGCTTTTGCTCTATGCGGTTGTTCTCCCACCATGCTGCGAATACTAGGCTAAGGGGCAAGCAGCAACAGCAGCCCACAGAACTGGGGACTGATGATTCCGGCTTACAGCTATGCTTTTCGCAGAAGTTTTCAGGATCTGCCACGAAACGCACTCGCTGCGTGCTCTCAGCAAGGCTGGGGTTCGCTTTGTCGCCGTAGGATATGAAGAGCTACGAGGAGAATGCCTGCCTCTTGGGGCTGCTCTCTTTTCCCGGGATCCCTTGTCGGGTCCTGTGTTCAAACCTGCCAGCCTAACTAAGGCAGACCGAGCCAAAAAGCGGCAGCAGCAGGGGCAGGGCGGGCCTAGGTTTGCAACTCTATGCACACTACCATATTACCGGTGTTTGTAGAGGGCCATGCTGTGACCCCACTTATTCAGAGGGCAGTCAGGCAGGGACTCGCAGGTACTAGGCCAAGGTGCGATCCCCACAGGGAAAGGAGAGGTGGGACAGGATCCCTGTTACAACCAACCGTGCACTGAGATGGAGAGAGTTGTGGGGCATCTGTTTCCCCCCCATTCATTCCCCGTACACACCGTTCCTCCGCGAACGCTTTTCCACATCCGGGAGGAAGACGGATTCTGACCGGGTGTGTCCACTTCATTCTTTCAGGAGCAGTTTTCAGTTGCGAGCTTTCGCCAGGTTGGGGCCTGTGTTGGCAAGAGCCATGTCATCCACAGGGACAGCGGTCCACACGAGACTGGCTGTGTCCTTGGACCCAGAGAGTCAGGACAGGCAACTTTCTGCCCAGAATTCCATTCACTCAGGTGGCGTGACCACTGCCCTGCCTAGAATTCACCTCGTGTCTCCGTAGCACGCAGGCTTCAGGCTCTCTGCAAGTGACAGAGTGTCCTTACGCTTCCACAGGTGAACACGCTCTTCTATTCTCAGAGCGAGGGGAGCCCAGGCAAAGAGGATTTGCCAGCGGGTTATTACACCCATGCTCTGTGGAGACTCTCTCAGGACAGGCGCATGTCGCGCAGCATCCGTCACTAGACCGACTTATGATTTTTCCCAAGAGATCGCTGATTGTGCTTTACCAGAGGGGGATTGCCCAGGGCAGAGCAGGATCTTGCTGCATGCGCCCGCCGTTGCTCCAACCACGACTGTGAATAGTAGGCCAAGGCAAGCGAGGCAACAGCGCCCACAGAACGAATTGATTCCCAGCAAAGCTGTTTCCAGATGGTTTCAGCTCTGCCCCACAACGCACTCGCGCTGTTCCTCAGCAAGGCTTGGTTGTTAGCTCTGTCGCCTTAGGATAGAAGAGCTACTGGAGAACTTGTGCCCTTTGAGCCTTTCATTTCCCGTGCTTCATGTTCGCGTTCTTTTGTTTCACCCGGGGTTTCCAATGCCTAATAAGGCATGACATGAGCACAAGCGCATCCGCGTGCGCGTCGTCAGGTTTAGGATTGTCGTGTTTGTCCACTCTATGCACACTACCCAGTATACCGGGAGTTAGGCCTGCGTGGACATGTTTCTAGGGGGGGGGCCAATCGGCAGATCGTGGTACGTAGGCCAGTGCCTACACACGGAGAAGGGATAGGGGTGACATGGATCCCTGGTAGGCAACCCGATGCAATGAAGAGGGAGAGTTGGGGGGCATTGGTTCCCACTCTCCCGGTACACACCGTGCCTCCAGGGCGACCACCCGCGTTGCCCACACTGGGTAGGACGAGTAATATGGATTATGTTGGCCAAGTTCTTGCTGTGAGTGACGGAGGCTGCCAGGTCAGGGGAGTGTAGCGGACTCGGTGGCAAAAGCCCCTGGTCGCGACATGGACATAGGGGCCAACGAGATGCTGGCCGTCTTGGGACCAGAGGGACTCAGGAACAGGGCTCTTCTTTTTGCCTAAGAATCCTTTGCGTGCAATGCGCGAGCACACGAGCCTGCCAGGACTAGTGCCCTTTAACGGTCGTCCTTGGAGTGACCAGGCCGCCGTCTCTCTACAGTGCTACGCTATCTGTCCACCTTAAGCCTCTTTGCCACCAGTGTCAACCACGCTTCTCGCTCAGGCCACCTGGAAGCCTGCCCAGGTCCAAGGAGGATAGGTCGGGCGCCATTTACTTATGTTAAGTAGCACCACCATGCGGTAGGACGAGCGCAAGTCTCCGCATGTCAATGGCAACGATCCCACAAACCCGACTCTATTCTTGCCATATCGGCTAATTTTTCGGTATTTTTCCCATATTCGGGGAGGCCCAAGTTCAAAGGGCCAGTTCGGCGGCCTACGGCGGGGTTTCTTCCGGGCGTTCCCCGAATACTACGAAGCCTTTTCCAATGTTCAATCCCCGTCCTCACCCATCATAACGGACCGCTGACTTTCCCAAAGCAGACGGGCTGAGTATTGGCTTTGTCGCCGTTCCGCGTAGCTTTCGCTGGGGGCGTGACTATGCCCAGTCCGGCTCGGCGTGCGGCTTCACCTCAGCCAATTGGAGGGGGGGTCGACATTTCGGCGCGGGTACATCAAGGAGAAGAGCTGCAAAGGGAGACCGTGCTGGGAAGGGCTGGTGAGTCTATGCTGGGGCCGTGGCGTTTCGGGCCTCCATGTTCGGCCCGGCTTCGCTGGTCGACCCGTGCACAGGCCACAACTAAGGGCGAACACGATGCCTCAAATAGCCAGCAAGAATAGCCGGGCGGCCTATAGGGAAGCCATCTATGCGAGCGAGTTAAACCCTCCCACGGGGGTGTAGGCAACGCTACTCCGTTCGACACACTGGCCATAGCGCAGACTGAACCGGGACTAGGCCAAGTGGCTTTCCCACAGGAGACGGAAAGCGACGGGCAGGGAAGAGAAAAGTTCCTACTGAGCAGAACACGCCCGTCACTGGGAATGGGTAGATTGGTGGATGGTCCCAAGCCTTTCCACGGAAACACGCGCCACCGACAGTGAGGCCATTGACTTCCGTTTTTCCGAGTAGGATTTTGTTTTAAGCGATTTCGTGTTCTTTCTCCTTTTTGATCAAATCCCATTCTTTCCCTTGACTTACATTTTCACATGAAAGCGCTTCTCCCTTAGTAACCATATTACATTGCATTCTCTTTTCTTCTTCCACATGCTACCTTTCACAGTGTTAGATCTTTTTTACCATTTTACTCTTATTTCCCGCTCATTCCTAACATACATTTTTTTTCACATTCTCCTAACATTTAACCTTTTTTTCCCTTGTTCTAGCCCACACCCGGCCGTGTTTTTGCAGGGCATTGACATTCATTATCATGCTTTGACGACCCTACAGTTTTCCTACACACAAGGCCATCTCTCTGCTTCTCTATTCTTCGGGCCGGGCGGTGAGCTGCCTACATTCTTCGCTGAAGGCTCTGGGGAGCCCCAGTGACAGACTTGTCCCTTGCCTTAAGGTTTTTTCCACAGGCCAACCACGGTTTCTCTCTACCGGAAGAGGGGGATTTCCGGGGAAAGAGGATTATCGCTTCACATGCGTCGTGCTGTACACCCTGCTGATTGGATGGACTAGCTCACGGCTTAAGCTAGCAGCAGAGAATCCACAGACCACGACGTATGATTTTCCAGAGAATGCTGTGCTGTGTCTCAGCATGTAGCATGCCCGGGAATGAGAGGATTTTGCTCTATGCCCGGTTTATCCTCCCACATGCTTGACGAATACAAAGCTAAGTCACCATCCACCGAGCTCAGCCCCCAACCGCACTTTTGCTTGATTCCCAGGAACAGCGATGCTTTTGCAGTAGTTTTCCGCTCGTGCCCCAGAAACGCACTTCGCGCCTGCTTGCTTCACTCTCAGCACAGGCTTTGGGTGTGCGCTCGCTTCTGTTTCGCCTTAGGATAGAATGAGCTAACCGGCGGAAAACTGCTGCCGAATCTTGGGTTCTTCTTTTCCCGCGGCTCCATGTTCGCGTCCTGTGTTCACCCTGCCAGGCCCAACCCCAACTAAGAATGACAGAGCGCACAATAGCGGCGAGAGGCCAGCAAGCACCCTGGCCCAGTGCGCCGGCCTAGGTTTTGCACTCTATTGCACACATCCATATCTACCTGGTGTAAAGGCCATGGCTTTGGCCTTTACCTTGTCGCACGACTCAGGCATTGTGAATACTTCGCCTCGGTCTAAGGAGATGCCAGTGGCTATCCCCAAAGGATAAGCCGAGAGCCGGTGACAGGATCCCCCTGTACACCACCCGTTGCACTGAGATGTGAGAGTTCGTGGGGGCATTGTTCCCACTCCTTCCCCGTACACACCGTTGCCTCCGCGAGGAATGCTTCCACAACCTGGAGGAAGACGGATTCTGACTTGTCAATTCTTTCAGGGAGCTGTTTCTGCTTCGAGTTCAGGGTTGGGGCCTGGTGGCACAAGCCCATGTCTCCACAGGGACAGCGGTCCCAAGGAGCTGCTGTCTCCTTGGACCCAGAGACTCAGGACAGGCAACTGTTTTTCTGCCCAGAATCCTTCCTCAGAGTGGAGTACACGCCCCTGCCTAGAATTTCCCATCCTGTCTCCTTAGCAAACCAGGGCTTCCGTCTCTCTGCAGTGACAGATGGTGTCCCTTAAGGCTTTTTCCACAGGTGAAACCACGCTTCTCTCTCAGGCTGAGGGGATGCCCAGGCAAAGAGGATTTCGCTCCATGCGGGGTTTATTACACCCATGCTCTGGAGACTAGCTCAGGCAAGCCGCAGCAGCATCCCACAGACCCGACTCTGATTTCCCAAAGAATGCTGTGCTTTCCCAGTGGGGATGCCCGGGCAAGAACCAGAGAGGCTCTTGCTCTATGCGGGGTTGCTCCCACCATGCTGTGAATAGAATAGGCCAAGGCAAAGCAGCAACAGCAGCCCACAGAACTGACTCTGATTTCCCAGCAACAGCTATGCTTTCACAGAGGTTTTTTCAGCTCTGCCCCAAAACGCACTTCGCTGCTGCTTCCTCAGCAAGAAGCTTTGGTGTTCGCTCTTGTAGCCTTAGGATAGAAGAGTTTTTTTTTTTTACTGGAGAACTGGGTGCCCTTTGAGCCTTCTTTCCAGGGGCTCCATGTTCGCGTCCTGTGTTCACCCTGCCAGGCCCCTAACTAAGCAGACAGAGCCACAAAGCTGCAGCAGCCGCGTGCTGCGGTCTAGGTTTTGCACTCTATGCACACTACCATCTACCGGTGTAGGGGCCTGTTGGCTTTTTTTCGGGCAACTCAGGCAGACTCGCGGTCTAGGCCAGTGCTATCCCACAGGGAAAGGAGAGGTGACAGGATCCCTGTACACCACCCGTGCACTGAGATGGAGAGTTGTGGGGCCATTGTTCCCACTCCTTTCCCCGTACACACCGTGCCTCCGCGAACGCTTCCACATCCTGGCGGGAAGATGGATTCTGATTGTCCATTTCTTTCAGGGAGCTGATTTCTGCCAGTTCAGTGGGCGGTCGAGGCCCGCCTAGGTTGGCAAGCCCATGTCTCGACAGGGACAGGGGGGGCCAACGAGATGCTGTCTCCTTGGACCAGAGACTCAGGACAGGCAAGCTTTCTGCCCCAGAATCCTTCCTCAGAGAGGAGCACACGATCCTGCCTAGACTTCCCCTCCTGTCTCCTTAGCAGCCAGGCTTCCGTCTCTCTGCAGTGACAGATGTGTCCCCTTAAGGCTTTTCCACAGGTGCAACCACGCTTCTTCTCTCAGGCAGAGGGGATGCCCAGGCAAAGAGGATTCGCTCCATGCGGGGTAATTACACCATGCTGTGGAGACGAGCTCAGGCACTCATCAGCAGTCTATCCCCCACAAAACCGACTCTGATTTCCCAAAACGAATGCTGTGCTTTCCCAGAGGAGATGCCAAGGCAAAGAGGCTCTTCGCTTCTATGCGGGTTTCTCCAACGCCGTGCTACGAATACTAGGCTCTGTCAGCCGCAGCAACAGCAGCCCACAGAACAGACTCCTGATTTCCCAGGAGACTGCTATGCTTTCGCAGATGTTTTTCCAGCTGTGCGTGAAACGAACTTCGCTGCTGCTGCTTCCTCAAGCAAGGATTTGGATTGTTCGCTTCTGTTACCTCAGGGAAGATAGAGAGCTACTGGGAGAGCTGGTGCCTCTTGGGCCTTGCTTTCACTGGGCTCCATGTTCGCGTCCCGGCTTCACCCTGCCAGGCCAAAACTAAGGCGAGACACCAGCCACAATCCATCTGCCAGCCGAGCAGTGCGTGCCATTAGCGATGGCACTCTATGCACACTACCCTCTGCCCGGTGTAGGCAAAGGGCCTTGGCTTTTTCGCACACTGGCCCTCAGGCTGACTCGCGGACTAAGGCCAGTGTGCTCCACATCCCCACAGGAGAGGGAGAAGCGACAGGATCCGTGAACACCGCCCGTTCCACTGGAATGGGGAGCTTGGGGCATGTGTCCCCACGCCTTCCCCGGAACACCCCGTGCCACCGACAGGGATCTTCCATCAAGACCTCCCGAATATGGATCTTTTTCGAATTCTTCTGGGAGCTGTTTATGCCCAGTTCAAGGTATGGCGGCCTGGGTGGCAAGCCCAAGTCTGCCATTTACTTGGGACAGGGTGGCCAACGAGATGCTGTCCCCTTGGGGACCCAGAGGAACAGGACAGGGCATGCTTCATGCCCCGGAATCCTTCCTCAGAGAGCTGGCAGCCACGCTGCCCTCCTTGCCCCTAGAGTTTCCCCTCATGTCTCCTTAGCAGCCTCCTTTTCCATCTTCTCCTAACAGGGAACGGGTGTGCCCTTACAGAGTTCTTCCAACGAAAACCCGCCTCCCTGCAGTTTTGACAGGGCCCATGCGGGGCTCTCCTGCTTCAGAACAGTCATCAAGCAGGACCACAAACCCGACTCTGATTTCCAAAAACGAATGCTGTTTTCTTCGGGAGGCCAAGGCAAAGAGGCCTTGCACTCTGCGGTTTCTCCCGACACGAAATACTAGGCTGGTCAAGCAAGCAACAAGTGACAGACAGACTTGATTTCCGACTTTCTTTTAAGATGTTGTTTCCACTTGGCGCAACGACCCTTCGCTTCTCTCCTCAGGAAGGAGGGGCATTCGCTCTGTTCCCGGGGAAGAAGAGCTGCGGGAGATTTCGCACTCCATGGGGGTTGATTCCAGCATACTGCCGCCCGGCTTGCCTGTGGAGACACTAGCTGAGTTCACCCAGCACAGCAGCATGCCACATGGAACAGCCCCGACAACTGATATTTCCCAGAGAGTGCAGAGAATGGCTGTGCTTTCCTCCCAGATGGGATGTGCCGGGCAGAGAGGCTTTGGCTCTTATCGCACGGTGTACAGGCGAATTCTCCCCACCAGGGCTGCGAATTACTGAAGGCTAGAGGCAGGATGCCCCAGCCCGTTCAACAGCAGCCCCCACAGAACCGAACTGCATCTGACTTTGTTTTGCCGGGTACAGCTATGCTTTCGCAGATGTTTTCGCCTCTGCAAGCCGAAACGCCCTACTGACAGGTGGCCGTGCTGCTTTCCTCTTGGGCCAGGGCAGCAGAGACAGCTGTTCGCTTCTGTCCAGACTCCTTCATTAGGAGCACTGCCCCTTCCTCCTAGGAGTCCCCTCATGTCTCCTTAAGCAGCAGGTTACATCTCTCCTAAGAGGGAAATTTGGTGCCTTTTCTTGCCCCGGCCTTCAGTTTTTGCCAGGGCTCCAGGATTACTGCTCCCGACGTTTCCCGACCACAAGGCCATCGGCTCCTTTCTTCACCGTGGTCCATTGGCTCCAACCTTCCCTGACATGACAGACTGGAGCCACCAAAGCTGCAGAAGCAGACCTGAAGGTTGCTTTACAGTAGCGCGCAAGCCTGAAGGTCCTCTTGCGTTTGCCCACCTCGTATTCACAATCACGGTTCTCTCTCAGAACAGGGGGATTACCACCATCTACTCAGCGGTTTTCTTACACCATGCTTGTGGAAGACTAGCCTCTTCATCGGCAGCAGCAAGCATCCCACAGGCCAGACTCTGATTTCCCATGACTCGCTGTGCTCTTAGGCCAGAATGGGATGCCCGGGCAGAAAAGGACGGACTCATGCCGGTCCCTCCCACACATGCTGCACCCGAATACTAGGCTAATTGTACAACAAGCAACAGCAGCCCACCGTGCATTGAGAATGCTAAGCTGATTGCTGTCGCAGCATGTTTTCAGCTCTGCCCCAAACGCACTTCGATGTCGCTTCCTCACCCGACAACCCTTTGTGGTGCTCGCTGCTCTGTCGCTTAGCATCCAAGAGCCTACAGAGGAGAACTGGTTCTGACTGTCATCTTCTTTCCAGGGCCCTCCATGTTACGCTGCGAGTGTTCCCGGCCAGGCCAACTAAGCAGGGGGCCACAAAGCTGGCCTGTGCCCCCTAGGTCTCCACCTAGGGACAGCGGTCTACCAAGGATCCGCTATGCTGTACTCACTATTGCGACCCAAGACGGAGGCTCAGGACAGGCAGGACTCGCTTTGTAGGCCAGTGCTATCCCCACCTCAGAAAGGAGCCCACAGCCCCAGGCCTGTACACCCCCTGCCTGTCTGGAGAGTTGTGGGGCCATTGTTCCCCACTCTTCCCAGTACACGTCGCTGCCTTTTTTTTTGGCTTTCCACATCCTGGATGGAAGAAGATTATGAATGTCAATTCCTTAAGGAGCTGTTTTCCACGAGTTCCGGTTTGAATGAAACCACGCTGGTCTCTTCTCAGGTCTCCGTTGAGGGGTATAGGTGGCCAAGGAGCAAAGTCTCCTGAACAGAGACGCCCGGATTCGCTTTCCATGCAGAATCCTGTTCTAGGGTGGAGCCACACGCCCCATGCCTGAGACTAGCTCCCCTCCGGTCTCTTAGCAGCCAGGGTCCGTCTCTGCCTTCCCAGATCAGACCCGACTCTGATTTCCCAAAGAATGCTGTGCTTTCAAGAGGGGAGGGGGATGCCAGGGCAAAGAGGCCTTCTTCGCTCTATGCGGGTTGCTCCCATCCCATGCTGGAGAATAGGCTAAGGCCAAGGCAAAGAGGATCGCAACATGCTCTGGGAGAAGCAGCAGCCACAGCAATCCCAGAACCGACTTGATTTAGCCCGGCAACAGCTATGCTTTGCCAGAGGTTTTCAGCTCTGCACCAAAAGGCACTTGCTGCTGCGGGTTGCCTACCACCATGCATGCTTTGGTTAGGCCAAGCTGCAAGCAGGAACAGCAAGAGCACAGAACTGAACTAGGATTCCGGAAGACAAGCTATACTGTTCACAGCAGTTTTAGTCCTCCCCCAGCCCTTGTTTCGCTGATTGCCCTCTAGACAATGCAACGGGTTGTTCGCTCTTGCCCTCGCGATAGAAGAGTTATTCTGGAGTTTCACCCTGCCCTAGTTGAGCCTAACTCAAGCAGACATGTTACGTCGTGCGAGTTCACCACTGCAAGGCGCTAAATAAGCAGACAGAGCCACCAAAGGTTGTGCTGCGTGCCTCATGGTCTAGGTTTTACACTCTATGCCACACTACCATCTAACGGGTATGTTGGCTGTGTTAGGCCATGCGTGGCCTTTTTCTTCTCGGGCACTCAGGCAGACTCCCTCGGCACCGTCGCGGTCTAGGCACAGTGCTATCCCCACAGGAAAAGGAGAGGTGACAGGATCCCTGTACTTACACCACGCCGTGCACTGAGATGGAGATTTGTTGTGGGGGCATTGTTCTCCACCTCCCCCTCCCCGCGTACACACACCGTGCCTCGCGAAACGCACTTCCACATCCTGGAGGAATATGGATTCTGATTGCCAATTCTTTTCTGGGGGAGCTGATTTCTGCCAGTTCAAGGGTAGGCGCCTTTTTGGTGGCAAGCCCATGTCTCGACAGGGTACAGGGGGCCAACGCGGATGCTGTCTCCTTGGACCAGCACCCAGAGGGATCAGGACAGGCATTCATGCTTTCTGCCCAGAATAATCTCCTTCCTCAGAGAGGAGCAACACGATCCTGCCTAGACTTCCCTCCTGTCTCCTTAGCAGCCAGGCTTCCGTCTCTCTACAGTGACAGATTGTGTCCCTTAAGGCTTTTCCCACAGGTTGCAACCAACTCCACGCTTCTCTCTCTCTCATGGCAGAGGGGATGCCCCAGGCAAAAGAGGATTTCGGCCTCCCATGCCGGGGGTATTACACCATGCTGTGGAGACTAGCTCAGGCACCTCATCAGCAGTATCCCACAACCCGACTCTGATTTCCAAACGAATGCTGTGCTTTCCCCAGAGGAGATGCCATAGGCAAAGAGGCCTTCGCTCTATGCGGGTTTCTCCCGCCGTGCTTTCGAATACTAGGCTTCGGTGTCAAAGCAGCCAACAGCAGCCCACAGAACAGACTCTGATTTACCCAGCGACTGCTATTTGCTGTCTTTCGCACCCAGATGTTTTTTTAGCTTTGCGTGAACCGAACTTCGCTGCTGCTCCTCCTCAGCAAGGATTTGGGCATTCGCTCTGTTACAATCAGGGAAGAAGAGCTGCGGGCGAGAGCTGGTGCCACTCTTGGGCCCTTGCTTTCCTGGGCTCCATGTTCGCGCGCCCCGGGCCTTCACCCTGCCAGGCCAAACTAAGGCGAAAATAACAGCCCACAATCCTGACAGCCAGTGTGCACTAGGATGGCACGCTATGCTGGCACTTACCCTCTCCGGTTGTAGGCAACTCTGGCCTTTCGCACTTGGCCCTCAGGTGACTCGCGGACTAGGCCAGTGCATTCCCCACGGAGAGGAGAAGCGACAGGATCCTGAACAACCCGTTCAGGGTTGGAATGGGGAGCTTGGGGCTGGTCCCCGCCTTCCCGGAAACACCCTGCCACCGACAGGGATGCAGCTGACTTCATGATTGTTTTTTCGAGGGAGCTGAAGTTTTATGCGAGTTGCGCGGGTAATGGCGCCTGGTAGCAAGCCCAAGTCTGCCCTACGGACAGGTGGCCAAGGAGATGCTGTGTCCCCTTGGAAGGGGACCAGGGCACAAGGCCTGGGACAGGCCTGCTTTCTGCCCAGACTCCTTCCTCAGAGTGGAGCAACGTGCCCCTGGCTAGGAGTCCCCTCATGTGTCTCCTTAGCAGCCAGGTTTCCATCTCTCCCTAACAGGGAACGGGTGACCTTTGTCTTGCCACCGGCCTGCAGTTTTTGCCAGGGCAGGGCTCTCCTGCTTCCCGACAGTTCCCGACCACACAAGGCCATCGGCTCCTTTCTTCTTTCTCTTCTGTGGGTGGGGTGGTGAGCTGCACCTTCCCTGACATGCTCCTGGGGGAGCCCAGTGACAGACTTGTCCCTTTCCTTAAGGTTGTTTCCACAGGCGCAACCACGGTTCTCTCTCAGGAAAGAGGGGGATTCCCGGGTAAAGAAGATTTCGCTCCATGCGGGTTTATTACACCCTGCTGGAGGGAGACTAGCTCAGGGCAAGCAGCAGCAGCATCCCACAGACCCGACTCTGATTTTCCCAGAGAATGCTGTGCTTTCCCAGATGGGATGCCCCGGGGGCAGAGAGGCTTTTGGCTCTATGCCGGTTTCTCCCACCATGCTGCGAATACTAGGCTAAGGCAAAGCAGCAACACAACCAGCCCAACAGAACTGACTGATTTCCCGGCTACAGCTATGCTTTCGCAGATGTTTTCAGCTCTGCCCGAAACGCACTTCTGCTGCTGCTTCCTCAGCAAGGGGCTTTGGGTGTTCGCTCTGTCGCCTTAGGATAGAAGAGCTACGAGAGAAACTGGTGCCCTCTTGGGTCTTCTTTTCCCGGGCTCCATGTTCGCGTCCTGTGTTCACCCTGCCAGGCCCAACCCAACTAAGCAGACAAGAGCCACAAAGCTGCAGCAGCGTGCGCGGCCTAGGTTTTGCACTCTATTTGCACACTACCATCTACCGGTATTGGCCATGCTTGGGCCTTTTTCTCTGGGGGCACTCAGGGCAGACTCGCGGTCTAGGCCAGTGCTATCCCCACAGGAAAGGAGAGGTGACAGGATCCCTGTACACCACAAGCCCGTGCACTGAGATGGAGAGTTGTGGGGGCATTGTTCCCCACACTCTTTCCCCGTACCAACACCGTGCAAAAAACCGTGCCTCCGCGAACGCTCAATCGCTTCCACATCCTGGGGAGGAAGACCGGATCTCTGACTGTCAATTCTTTCAGGGAGCTGTGTTTCTGCGAGTTTCCGGGTTGGGGGCCTGGTGGCAAAAAAGCCCCATGTCTCCCACAGGGGACAGGTGGCCAAGGAGCTGCTGTCTCCTTGGACCCAGAGGCTCAGGACAGATAGGCAGGCTTTAAAGCTTTCTGCCCAGAATCCTTTCCTCCTCGAGTGGGAGCACACACGCCCTGCCTGGCCTTTAGAAACTTCCCCTCCTGTCTCCTTAGGGCAGCCAGGCGTCCGTCTCTTCTCTGCAGTGACAGATGTGTCCCTTTAAGGCTTTTTCCACACAGGTGAAACCACGCTTCTCTCTCTCTCAGGCTGAGGGGATGCCCAGGCAAAGAGGATTCGGCTCCATGCGGTTGTATTTATTACACCATGCTCTCTGGAGACTAGGCCAAAAGGCAAGCAGCAGCAGCATCATCCCACAGACCCACGACTCTGATTTCCCAAAGAATGCTGTGCTTTTCCCAGAGGGATGATTGCCCGGGCAGAGAGGCTCTCTTGCTCTATGCGGGTTGCTCCCACCATGCTGCTGTGAAATATTAGGCCAAGGCAAGCGCAGGGCAAAAACAGCAGCACACAGAAACTGAACTCTGATTTCCCGGCAACAAGCTAGCTGCTTTCACAGAGGTTTTTTTCAGCTCTGCCCCAAATTACGCACTTCGCTGCTGCTCTTCCTCAGCAATGGCTTTGGTTGTTCGCTCTGTTGCGTCTTAGGATAGAAGAGCTACTGGAGAACTGGGTGCCCTTTGAGCCTTCTTTTCCCGGGCTCCATGGTCATGTTCGCGTCCTGTGTTCACCCTGCCAGGGATGCCTAACATAAGGGCCAGACAGACACAGAGCCACAAAGCTGCAAGCCGACTGCGTGCGCGTGGTCCTAGGTTTTGCACTCTGATATGCACACTAGACCAGTCTACCCGTGGTTGCTAGGCCATGCTTGGCCTTTTTCTCGGGCACTCAGGCAGACTCGCGGGGGTCTAGGCCAGTGCTATCCCCAACAGGAAAGGGAGAGGGTGACAGGATCCCTGTACACCACCCGTGCACTGAGATGGAGAGTTGTGGGGGCATTGTTCCCAACTCCTTCCCCCGTACACACCGTGCCTCCGCTTCGGACAAACGCTTCCACATCCTGGAGGAATATGGATTCTGATTGCCAATTCTTTCTGGGAGCTGATTCTGCCAGTTCAAGGTAGGCGCGCCCTGGTGGCAAGCCCATGTCTCGACAGGGGACAGGGGGGGGCCAACGAGATGCTGTCTCTCCTTGGACCCAGAGACTCAGGGACAGGCATGCTTTCTGCCCCAGAATCCTTCCTCAGAGAGGAGCACACGATCCTGCCTAGACTTCCCCTCCTGTCTGATCTCCTTAGCAGCCAGGCTTCCGTCTCTCTACAGTGACAGATGTGTCCAGCTCCCTTAAGGCTTTTTCCACAGGTGCAAACCACGCACGCTTCTCTCTCAGGCAGAGAGGGGATGCCCAGGGCAAAGAGGATTTCGCTCCATGCGGGGTATTTATTTACACCCATGCTGTGGAGACTAGCTCAGGCACTCTTTCAGCAGCATATCCCACCAAAAACCCGACTCTGATTTCCAAACGAATGCTGTGTGCTTTCCCAGAGGAGATGCCAAGGCCAAAGAGGCCTTCGCTCTATGCGGGTTTTACGTCTCCCGCCGTGCTACGAATACTAGGCTGCTGTCAAGCAGCAACAGCAGCCCACAGAACAGACTCTGATTTCCCAGCGACTGCTATGCTTTCGCAGATGTTTTTTTAGCTTTGCGTGAACCGAACTTCGCTTGCTGCTTCCCTCAGCAAAGGATTTGGGGCATTTCGCTCTGTTACAATCAGGGAAGAAGAGTGAGCTTGCTGGAGAGAGCTGGTTGCCCTCTTGGGCCTTTGCTTTCCTGGGCTCCATTGTTCGCGCCCCCGGCTTTCACCCTGCCAGGCCACAGGGCCAAACTAAGGCGAAACAGCCACAATTCCCTGCAGCAAGGTGTGCATAGGGTGGCACGCTAATGCACACACTACCCTCTCCCGGTGTAGGCAACTCTTGGCTATTTTTCGCACATGGCCCTCAGGCTCAGGCTGACTCGCGGACTAGGCCAGTTGCCTTCCCCACAGGAGAGAGAGAGGAGAAGCGACAGGATCCCTGAACACCGCCCGTTCACTGGAATGGGGAGCTTGGGGCATGGTCCCCACGCCTTTCCCCGGAAACCCGCCCTGCCATCCGACAGGGATGCATCTGACCTTCCCCGTTTTTCGAAGAGGGAGCTGTTTATGCGAGTTCCGGGGTATGGCGCCTGGTAGCAAGCCCAAGTCTGCCCTACGGACAGGTGGCCAAGGAGATGCTGTCCCCCTTTGAGAACCAGAGGGGCACAGGACAGGCCTGCTTTCTGCCCAGACTCCTTCCTCAGAGTGGAGCACGTGCCCCTGGCCCTAGGAGTCCCCTCATGTCTCCTTAGCAGCCAGGTTTCCATCTCTCCTAACAGGGGAACGGGATTTGACCTTTGGTCTTGCCACCCGGCCTGCAAGTTTTTTGCCAGGGCAGGCTCTCCTGCTTCCCGACAGTTTCCCGACCACACAAAGGCCATCGGCTCCTTTTTTCTTCTTCGGGGGGGTGTGGTGAGCTGCACCTTCCCTGACAGGCTCCCTGGGGGAGCCCAGTGACAGACTTGTCCCACCCTTTCCTTAAGGTTGTTTCCACGAGGCGCAACCACGGTTCTCTCTCAGGAAGAGGGGGGATTCCCCGGGTAAAGAAGATTTCGCCTCCATGCGGGTTTTATTACACAACACCCTGCTGTGGAGACTAGCGCTCAGGCAAGCAGCAGCAGCATCCCCACAGACACCGCTCTGATTTCCCAGCAGAGAATGCTGTGGCTTTCACTTCCCAGATGGGATGGCCCCCGGGGCAAGAGAGTTCTTTTGCTCTGTTGCCGGGGCTTTGCTGCTAATTCCTCAGGGCAAGGTTCTCTCCACCACAGAATGGCTTTGAAAAATACTAGGCTAAGGCAAGCAGCAACAAACAGCAGCCCACAGCCTACACAAGGATTTTCCTGAGGACAGCTTCCCCTTTTTACCAGCGATGTTTTCTGTTTTTTTTAAGCGCCTCTTCTGCGAAAACGCCGCACTTCGCTTGAAAAGCCTGCTCGGCTCCTCAGCAAGGCTTGGGGGTGTTCGCGTCGCTCTGGCGCCTTAGGCTAAGAGAGCTACGGAGAGAGAACTGGTGGTTGGTGTGCCTCTTGGGTCTTCTTTTTCCCGGGCTCATTCCATGACATGTCGCGGTCCTGTGTGTTTTCCTGCTGCCCTTCACCCACGGGCCTGCCAGGCCCAAACTAAGCAGAAGACAGAAGGCCACAAATGCTGCAGGCAGCTATGTGAGGCGGCTGCCCTAGGTTTGCACTCTATTGCGCCACTACCCACACTAAACCAGCGTAATCTACCATGTATTGGCCATTGGGCTATGGGCCTTTTTTTCCTTCGGGCACTGCGGGTAGCAGACGCCTGCAAGGTCGTCCCGCGGGTCTAGGGCCAGTGCTATCAGGACCCCACAGGAAAGGAGAGGATGACAGGATCCCTGTACACCACCACCCGTGCACTGAGATGGAGAGTTTGGTGGGGGCATTGTTTCCCACTCTTTCCCCCGTACGTACACACCGGTGCCTCCTACCGCGAACGCTTCCACACATCTGGAGGAAGACGGATTCTGACACTGTCCAATTCTTTTCAGGGAGTATGTTTCTGGTCTTACTGCGAGTTCGCGGGTTGGGTGGGCCTGGGTGTCAAGAAAAAAAAAAAAAGCCCCATGTCTCCACACACCATCACAGGGACAGGGTGGCCAAGGAGCTGCTGTCTTCCCTTGGACCCCAGAGGCCTCAGGACAGCTAAAGGCTTTTCTTGCCCGCAGAATGCCTTCCTCAGGGTGGAGCCCACACGCCCCTGGCCTAGACTTCCCCTCCTGTCTCCTTAGCAGCCAGGCGTCCGTCTCTCTGCAGTGACAGATGTGTCCCTTAAGGCTTTTTCCACAGGTGTAACCAAACCACGCTTCTCTCTCTCAGGCTGAGGGGGATGCCCAGGCAAAGAAGGATTTCGCTCCATGCGGGGGTTATTACACCATGCTCTGGAGACTAGCTCAGGCCAAGCAGAGCAGCAGCAGCATCCCACAGAACCCGACTCTGATTTCCCAAAGAATGCTGTGCTTTCCCAGAGGGGATGCCCGGGGGCAGAGTCGAGGCTGCTTGCTCTATGCGGGTTGCTCCCACCATGCTGTGAATATTAGGCCAAGGCAAGCAGCAAACAGCAGCCCCACAGAAACTGGACTCTGATTTCCCCGCAACAACAGCTATGCTTTCAGCAGAGGTTTTCAGCTCTGCCCAAAAAAACGCACTTCGCTGCTGCTACTTCCTCCTCAGCAAGGCTTTGGTGTGTTCGCTCTGTTGCCTTAGGATAGAAGAGCTACTGGAGAAACTGGTGCCCTTTGAGCCTTCTTTTTCCCGGGCTCCATGTTCGCTTGTCCTGTGTGTTTCACCCCCCTGCCAGGCCCAAACTAAGCAGACAGAGCCACAAAAGCTGCAGCCGCCGAGTGCGTTGTGCGCTGGTCTAGGTTTGCACTCTATGCACACACATCTACCTACCGGTACCGCCATGCCAGGCCATTGCTTGGCCTTTTTCTCGGGGGCACTCAGGCAGACTCGCGGTCTAGGCCAGTGCTATCCCCACAGGGAAAGGTAGAGGTGACAGGATCCCTGTACACCACCCGTGCACTGAGATGGAGAGTTGTGGGGCATTGTTCCCCACTCCTTCCCCCCCGTACAACACACCGTGCACCTCCGCGAACGCTTTGCCACACATCCTGGAGGAAGAAATGGATGTTCTGACTGTCAAATTCTTTCTGGGAGCTGATTCTGCCAGTTCAAGGTAGTGGCGCCTGGTGGCAAGCCCCATGTCTCGACAGGGGACAGGGGGCCAAACGAGTATGCTGCCGTCTCCTTGGACCCAGAGACTCAGGACAGTAGGCAATGGCTTTCTTGCCCAGAATCCTTCCTCAGAGAGGGAGCACACACGATCCTGCCTAGACTTCCCCTCCTGTCTCTCCTTAGCAGCCAGGCTTCCGTCTCTCTACAGTGACAGATGTGTCCCTTAAGGCTTTTCCACAGGTGCAACCACGCTCTCTTCTCTCTCAGGCAAGAGGGATGCCCAGGCAAAGAGGATTTCGCTCCATGCGGGGAGGTATTACACCATGCTGTGGAGACTAGCTCAGGCACTCATCAGCAGTATCCCACAAACCCGACTCTGATATTCCAAACGAATGCTGTGCTTTCCCAGAGGAGATGCAACCCAAGGCAAAGAGGCTTTCGCTCTAAATGCGGGTTTCTTCTCCCGCCGAGCTACAGGAATACTAGGCTCTGTCAAGCAGCAACAGCAGCCCACAGAACAGACTCTGATTTCCCAGCGACTGCTATGCTTTCGCAGAATGTTTTTTTAGCTTTGCGTGAAACCGAACTTCGCTGCTGCTTCCTCAGCAAGGATTTGGGCATTCGCTCTGTTACATCAGGGAGAGAAGAGCTGCTGGGGGAGAGCTGGCTGCCTCTTGGGCCTTGCTTTCCTGGGCTCCATGTTCGCTCCATTTTCCACCGGCTTCTTCACCCCTGCCAGGCCCAAACTAAGGCGAAACAGCCACAATCCTTGCAGCAGTGTGCATAGGATAGGGCACTCTATGCACCACTACCTCTCTCCCCTGTAGGTGGGCAAACTCTTGGCCTTTCGCACTGGCCCTCAGGCTGACTCGCGGACTAGGCCAGTGCCTTCCCCCCACAGGAGAGGGAGGAAGCGACAGGATCCCTGAAACACCCGCCCGTTCACTGGAATGGGGGAGCTTTGGGGCATGGTCCCCACGCCTTCCCCGGAACACCCCCCCTGCCACCGACAGGGATGCATCTGACTTCCCGTTTTTCGAGGGAGCTGTTTATGCGAGTTCCGGGCTCTTTTTTATGGCGCTTCCCTGGTAGCAAGCCCAAGTCTGCCCTACACGGACAGGTGGCCAAGGAGATGCTGTCCCCTTGGGACCAGAGGCACAGGACAGGCCTGCTTTCTGCCCAGACTCCTTCCTCAGAGTGGAGCACGTGCCCCTGGCCTAGGAGTCCCCTCATGTCTCCTTAGCAGCCAGGTTTCCATCTCTCCTAACAGGGAACGGGTGACCTTTGTCTTGCCACCGGCCTGCAGTTTTTGCCAGGGGCAGGCTCTCCTGCTTCCCGACAGTTTCCCCGACCACAAGGCCATCGGCTCCTTTTCTTCTTCTTCGGGGGGTGGTGAGCTGCACCTTCCCTGACATGCTCCTGGGGAGCCCAGTGACAGACTTGTCCCTTTCCTTAAGGTTGTTTCCACAGGCGCAACCACGGTTCTCTCTCAGGAAGAGGGGGGATTCCCGGGGTAAAGAAGATTTCGCTCCATGCGGGTTTATTACACCCTGCTGTGGAGACTAGCTCAGGCAAGCAAGCAGCAGCAGCATCCCACAGACCCGACTCTGATTTCCCAGAGAGAATGCTGTGCTTTCCCAGATGGGATGCCCGGGCAGAGAGGCTTTTGCTCTATGCCGGTTTTCTCCCACCATGCTGCGAATACTAGGCTAAGGCAAGCAGCAACAGCAGCCCACAGAACTGACTGATTTTTCCCCGGCTACAGCTATGCTTTCGCAGATGTTTTCAGCTCTGCCCGAAACGCACTTCGCTGCTGCTTCCTCAGCAAGGCTTTGGGTGTTCGCTCTGTCGCCTTAGGATAGAAGAGCTACGAGAGAACTGGTGCCCTCTTGGGTCTTCTTTTCCCCGGGCTCCATGTTCGCGTCCTGTGTTCACCCTGCCAGGCCCAACTAAGCAGACAGAGCCACAAAGCTGCAGCAGCGTGCGCGGCCTAGGTTTGCACTCTATGCACACTACCATCTACCGGTATTGGCCATGCTTGGCCTTTTTCTCGGGCACTCAGGCAGACTCTCGCGGTCTAGGCCAGTGCTATCCCCACAGGAAAGGAGAGGTGACAGGATCCCTGTACACCACCCGTGCACTGAGATGGAAGAGTTGTGGGGCATTGTTCCCACTCTTTCCCCGTACACACCGTGCCTCCGCGAACGCTTCCACATCCTGGAGGAAGACGGATTCTGACTGTCAATTCTTTCAGGGAGCTGTTTTTCTGCGAGTTCCGGGTTGGGGCCTGGTGGCAAGCCCATGTCTCCACAGGGACAGGTGGCCAAGGAGCTGCTGTCTCCTTGGACCCCCAGAGGCTCAGGACAGGCAAGCTTTCTGCCCAGAATCCTTCCTCAGAGTGGAGCACACGCCCCTGCCTAGACTTTCCCCTCCTGTCTCCTTAGCAGCCAGGCGTCCGTCTCTCTGCAGTGACAGATGTGTCCCTTAAGGCTTTTCCACAGGTGAAACCACGCTTCTCTCTCAGGCTGAGGGGATGCCCAGGCAAAGAGGATTTCGCTCCATGCGGGTTTATTACACCATGCTCTGGAGACTAGCTCAGGCAAGCAGCAGCAGCAGCATCCCACAGACCCGACTCTGATTTCCCAAAGAATGCTGTGCTTTCCCAGAGGGGATGCCCGGGCAGAGAGGCTCTTGCTCTATGCGGGTTGCTCCCACCATGCTGTGAATATTAGGCCAAGGCAAGCAGCAACAGCAGCCCACAGAACTGACTCTGATTTCCCGGCAACAGCTATGCTTTCACAGAGGTTTTCAGCTCTGCCCAAAAACGCACTTCGCTGCTGCTTCCTCAGCAATGCTTTGGTTGTTTCGCTCTGTTGCCTTAGGATAGAAGAGCTACTGGAGAACTGGTGCCCTTTGAGCCTTCTTTTCCCGGGCTCCATGTTCGCGTCCTGTGTTCACCCTGCCAGGCCTAACTAAGCAGACAGAGCCACAAAGCTGCAGCCGCGCCGCGTGCGTGGTCTAGGTTTGCACTCTATGCACACTACCATCTACCGGTGTAGGCCATGCTTGGGCTTTTTTTCTCGGGCACTCAGGCAGACTCGCGGTCTAGGCCAGTGCTATCCCCACAGGAAAGGAGAGGTGACAGGATCCCCTGTACACCACCCGTGCACTGAGATGGAGAGTTGTGGGGCATTGTTTCCCACTCCTTCCCCGTACACACACCGTGCCTCCGCGAACGCTTCCACATCCTGGAGGAATATGGATTCTGATTGCCAATTCTTTCTGGGAGCTGATTCTGCCAGTTCAAGGTAGGCGCCTGGTGGCAAGCCCATGTCTCGACAGGGACAGGGGGGCCAACGAGATGCTGTCTCCTTGGACCCAGAGACTCAGGACAGGCATGCTTTCTGCCCAGAATCCTTCCTCAGAGAGGAGCACACGATCCTGCCTAGACTTCCCCTCCTGTCTCCTTAGCAGCCAGGCTTCCGTCTCTCTACAGTGACAGATGTGTCCCTTAAGGCTTTTCCACAGGTGCAACCACGCTTCTCTCTCAGGCAGAGGGGATGCCCAGGCAAAGAGGATTTCGCTCCATGCGGGGTATTACACCATGCTGTGGAGACTAGCTCAGGCACTCATCAGCAGTATCCCACAAACCCGACTCTGATTTCCAAACGAATGCTGTGCTTTCCCAGAGGAGATGCCAAGGCAAAGAGGCCTTCGCTCTATGCGGGTTTCTCCCGCCGTGCTACGAATCCTAGGCTCTGTCAAGCAGCAACAGCAGCCCACAGAACAGACTCTGATTTCCCAGCGACTGCTATGCTTTCGCAGATGTTTTTTAGCTTTGCGTGAACCGAACTTCGCTGCTGCTTCCTCAGCAAGGATTTGGGCATTCGCTCTGTTACATCAGGGAAGAAGAGCTGCGGGAGAGCTGGTGCCTCTTGGGCCTTGCTTTCCTGGGCTCCATGTTCGCGCCCCGGCTTCACCCTGCCAGGCCAAACTAAGGCGAAACAGCCACAATCCTGCAGCAGTGTGCATAGGATGGCACGCTATGCACACTACCCTCTCCCGGTGTAGGCAACTCTTGGCCTTTCGCACTGGCCCTCAGGCTGACTCGCGGACTAGGCCAGTGCCTTCCCCACAGGAGAGGAGAAGCGACAGGATCCCTGAACACCGCCCGTTCACTGGAATGGGGAGCTTGGGGCATGGTCCCCACGCCTTCCCCGGAACACCCCCTGCCACCGACAGGGATGCATCTGACTTCCCTTTTTTTCGAGGGAGCTGTTTATGCGAGTTCCGGGTATGGCGCCTGGTAGCAAGCCCAAGTCTGCCCTACGGACAGGTGGCCAAGGAGATGCTGTCCCCTTGGGACCAGAGGCACAGGACAGGCCTGCTTTCTGCCCAGACTCCTTCCTCAGAGTGGAGCACGTGCCCCTGGCCTAGGAGTCCCCTCATGTCTCCTTAGCAGCCAGGTTTCCATCTCTCCTAACAGGGAACGGGTGACCTTTGTCTTGCCACCGGCCTGCAGTTTTTTGCCAGGGCAGGCTCTCCTGCTTCCCGACAGTTTCCCGACCACAAGGCCATCGGCTCCTTTTCTTCTTCGGGGGTGGTGAGCTGCACCTTCCCTGACATGCTCCTGGGGAGCCCAGTGACAGACTTGTCCCTTTCCTTAAGGTTGTTTCCACAGGCGCAACCACGGTTCTCTCTCAGGAAGAGGGGGATTCCCGGGTAAAGAAGATTTCGCTCCATGCGGGTTTATTACACCCTGCTGTGGAGACTAGCTCAGGCAAGCAGCAGCAGCAGCATCCCACAGACCCGACTCTGATTTCCCAGAGAATGCTGTGCTTTCCCAGATGGGATGCCCGGGCAGAGAGGCTTTTGCTCTATGCCGGTTTCTCCCACCATGCTGCGAATACTAGGCTAAGGCAAGCAGCAACAGCAGCCCACAGAACTGACTGATTTCCCGGCTACAGCTATGCTTTCGCAGATGTTTTCAGCTCTGCCCGAAACGCACTTCGCTGCTGCTGCTTCCTCAGCAAGGCTTTGGTGTGTTCGCTCTGTCGCCTTAGGATAGAAGAGCTACGAGAGAACTGGTGCCTCTTGGGTCTTCTTTTTTCCCGGGCTCCATGTTCGCGTCCTGTGTTCACCCTGCCAGGCCCAACTAAGCAGACAGAGCCACAAAGCTGCAGCAGCGTGCGCGGCCTAGGTTTTGCACTCTATGCACACTACCATCTACCGGTATTGGCCATGCTTGGCCTTTTTTCTCGGGGGCACTCAGGCAGACTCGCGGTCTAGGCCAGTGCTATCCCCACAGGAAAGGAGAGGTGACAGGATCCCTGTACACCACCCGTGCACTGAGATGGAGAGTTGTGGGGCATTGTTCCCACTCTTTCCCCGTACACACCGTGCGTGCCTCCGCGAACGCTTCCACATCCTGGAGGAAGACGGATTCTGACTGTCAATTCTTTCAGGGAGCTGTTTCTCTGCGAGTTCCGGGTTGGGGCCTGGTGGCAAGCCCATGTCTCCACAGGGGACAGGTGGCCAAGGAGCTGCTGTCTCCTTGGACCCAGAGGCTCAGGACAGGCAAGCTTTCTGCCCAGAATCCTTCCTCAGAGTGGAGCACACGCCCCTGCCTAGACTTCCCCTCCTGTCTCCTTAGCAGCCAGGCGTCCGTCTCTCTGCAGTGACAGATGTGTCCCTTAAGGCTTTTCCACAGGTGAAACCACGCTTCTCTCTCAGGCTGAGGGGATGCCCAGGCAAAGAGGATTTCGCTCCATGCGCGGGTTTATTACACCATGCTCTGGAGACTAGCTCAGGCAAGCAGCAGCAGCATCCCACAGACCCGACTCTGATTTCCCAAAGAATGCTGTGCTTTCCCAGAGGGGATGCCCGGGCAGAGAGGCTCTTGCTCTATGCGGGTTGCTCCCACCATGCTGTGAATATTAGGCCAAGGCAAGCAGCAACAGCAGCCCACAGAACTGACTCTGATTTCCCGGCAACAGCTATGCTTTCACAGAGGTTTTCAGCTCTGCCCAAAACGCACTTCGCTGCTGCTTCCTCAGCAATGCTTTGGTTGTTCGCTCTGTTGCCTTAGGATAGAAGAGCTACTGGAGAACTGGTGCCCTTTGAGCCTTCTTTTCCCGGGCTCCATGTTCGCGTCCTGTGTTCACCCTGCCAGGCCTAACTAAGCAGACAGAGCCACAAAGCTGCAGCCGCGTGCGCGGTCTAGGTTTGCACTCTATGCACACTACCATCTACCGGTGTAGGCCATGCTTGGCCTTTTTCTCGGGCACTCAGGCAGACTCGCGGTCTAGGCCAGTGCTATCCCCACAGGAAAGGAGAGGTGACAGGATCCCTGTACACCACCCGTGCACTGAGATGGAGAGTTGTGGGGCATTGTTCCCACTCCTTCCCCGTACACACCGTGCCTCCGCGAACGCTTCCACATCCTGGAGGAATATGGATTCTGATTGCCAATTCTTTCTGGGAGCTGATTCTGCCAGTTCAAGGTAGGCGCCTGGTGGCAAGCCCATGTCTCGACAGGGACAGGGGGCCAACGAGATGCTGTCTCCTTGGACCCAGAGACTCAGGACAGGCATGCTTTCTGCCCAGAATCCTTCCTCAGAGAGGAGCACACGATCCTGCCTAGACTTCCCCTCCTGTCTCCTTAGCAGCCAGGCTTCCGTCTCTCTACAGTGACAGATGTGTCCCTTAAGGCTTTTCCACAGGTGCAACCACGCTTCTCTCTCAGGCAGAGGGGATGCCCAGGCAAAGAGGATTTCGCTCCATGCGGGGTATTACACCATGCTGTGGAGACTAGCTCAGGCACTCATCAGCAGTATCCCACAAACCCGACTCTGATTTCCAAACGAATGCTGTGCTTTCCCAGAGGAGATGCCAAGGCAAAGAGGCCTTCGCTCTATGCGGGTTTCTCCCGCCGTGCTACGAATCCTAGGCTCTGTCAAGCAGCAACAGCAGCCCCACAGAACAGACTCTGATTTCCCAGCGACTGCTATGCTTTCGCAGATGTTTTTTAGCTTTGCGTGAACCGAACTTCGCTGCTGCTTCCTCAGCAAGGATTTGGGCATTCGCTCTGTTACATCAGGGAAGAAGAGCTGCGGGAGAGCTGGTGCCTCTTGGGCCTTGCTTTCCTGGGCTCCATGTTCGCGCCCCCGGCTTCACCCTGCCAGGCCAAACTAAGGGCGAAACAGCCACAATCCTGCAGCAGTGTGCATAGGATGGCACTCTATGCACACTACCCTCTCCCGGTGTAGGCAACTCTTGGCCTTTCGCACTGGCCCTCAGGCTGACTCGCGGACTAGGCCAGTGCCTTCCCCACAGGAGAGGAGAAGCGACAGGATCCCTGAACACCGCCCGTTCACTGGAATGGGGAGCTTGGGGCATGGTCCCCACGCCTTCCCCGGAACACACCCCCTGCCACCGACAGGGATGCATCTGACTTCCCGTTTTTCGAGGGAGCTGTTTATGCGAGTTCCGGGTATGGCGCCTGGTAGCAAGCCCAAGTCTGCCCTACGGACAGGTGGCCAAGGAGATGCTGTCCCCTTGGGACCAGAGGCACAGGACAGGCCTGCTTTCTGCCCAGACTCCTTCCTCAGAGTGGAGCACGTGCCCCTGGCCTAGGAGTCCCCTCATGTCTCCTTAGCAGCCAGGTTTCCATCTCTCCTAACAGGGGAACGGGGTGACCTTTGTCTTGCCACCGGCCTGCAGTTTTTTGCCAGGGCAGGCTCTCCTGCTTCCCGACAGTTTCCCGACCACAAGGCCATCGGCTCCTTTTCTTCTTCGGGGGTGGTGAGCTGCACCTTCCCTGACATGCTCCTGGGGAGCCCAGTGACAGACTTGTCCCTTTCCTTAAGGTTGTTTCCACAGGCGCAACCACGGTTCTCTCTCAGGAAGAGGGGGATTCCCGGGGTAAAGAAGATTTCGCTCCATGCGGGTTTATTACAACCTGCTGTGGAGACTAGCTCAGGCAAGCAGCAGCAGCATCCCACAGACCCGACTCTGATTTCCCAGAGAATGCTGTGCTTTCCCAGATGGGATGCCCGGGCAGAGAGGCTTTTGCTCTATGCCGGTTTCTCCCACCATGCTGCGAATACTAGGCTAAGGCAAGCAGCAACAAGCAGCCCACACATACTGACTGATTTCCCGGCTACAGCTATGCTTTCGCAGATGTTTTCAGCTCTGCCCGAAACGCACTTCGCTGCTGCTTCCTCAGCAAGGCTTTGGGTGTTCGCTCTGTCGCCTTAGGATAGAAGAGCTACGAGAGAACTGGTGCCTCTTGGGTCTTCTTTTCCCGGGCTCCATGTTCGCGTCCTGTGTTCACCCTGCCAGGCCCAACTAAGCAGACAGAGCCCACAAAAGCTGCAGCAGCGTGCGCGGCCTAGGTTTGCACTCTATGCACACTACCATCTACCGGTATTGGCCATGCTTGGCCTTTTTTTCTCGGGCACTCAGGCAGACTCGCGGTCTAGGCCAGTGCTATCCCCACAGGAAAGGAGAGGTGACAGGATCCCTGTACACCACCCGTGCACTGAGATGGAGAGTTGTGGGGCATTGTTCCCACTCTTTCCCCGTACACACCGTGCCTCCGCGAACGCTTCCACATCCTGGAGGAAGACGGATTCTGACTGTCAATTCTTTCAGGGAGCTGTTTCTGCGAGTTCCGGGTTGGGGCCTGGTGGCAAGCCCATGTCTCCACAGGGACAGGTGGCCAAGGAGCTGCTGTCTCCTTGGACCCAGAGGCTCAGGACAGGCAAGCTTTCTGCCCAGAATCCTTCCTCAGAGTGGAGCACACGCCCCTGCCTAGACTTCCCCTCCTGTCTCCTTAGCAGCCAGGCGTCCGTCTCTCTGCAGTGACAGATGTGTCCCTTAAGGCTTTTCCACAGGTGAAACCACGCTTCTCTCTCAGGCTGAGGGGATGCCCAGGCAAAGAGGATTTCGCTCCATGCGGGTTTATTACACCATGCTCTGGAGACTAGCTCAGGCAAGCAGCAGCAGCAGCATCCCACAGACCCGACTCTGATTTCCCAAAGAATGCTGTGCTTTCCCAGAGGGGATGCCCGGGCAGAGAGGCTCTTGCTCTATGCGGGTTGCTCCCACCATGCTGTGAATATTAGGCCAAGGCAAGCAGCAACAGCCAGCCCACAGAACTGACTCTGATTTCCCGGCAACAGCTATGCTTTCACAGAGGTTTTCAGCTCTGCCCAAAAACGCACTTCGCTGCTGCTTCCTCAGCAATGCTTTGGTTGTTCGCTCTGTTGCCTTAGGATAGAAGAGCTACTGGAGAACTGGTGCCCTTTGAGCCTTCTTTTCCCGGGCTCCATGTTCGCGTCCTGTGTTCACCCTGCCAGGCCTAACTAAGCAGACAGAGCCACAAAGCTGCAGCCGCGTGCACGGTCTAGGTTTGCACTCTATGCACACTACCATCTACCGGTGTAGGCCATGCTTGGCCTTTTTCTCGGGCACTCAGGCAGACTCGCGGTCTAGGCCAGTGCTATCCCCACAGGAAAGGAGAGGTGACAGGATCCCTGTACACCACCCGTGCACTGAGATGGAGAGTTGTGGGGCATTGTTCCCACTCCTTCCCCGTACACACCGTGCCTCCGCGAACGCTTCCACATCCTGGAGGAATATGGATTCTGATTGCCAATTCTTTCTGGGAGCTGATTCTGCCAGTTCAAGGTAGGCGCCTGGTGGCAAGCCCATGTCTCGACAGGGACAGGGGGCCAACGAGATGCTGTCTCCTTGGACCCAGAGACTCAGGACAGGCATGCTTTCTGCCCAGAATCCTTCCTCAGAGAGGAGCACACGATCCTGCCTAGACTTCCCCTCCTGTCTCCTTAGCAGCCAGGCTTCCGTCTCTCTACAGTGACAGATGTGTCCCTTAAGGCTTTTCCACAGGTGCAACCACGCTTCTCTCTCAGGCAGAGGGGATGCCCAGGCAAAGAGGATTTCGCTCCATGCGGGGTATTACACCATGCTGTGGAGACTAGCTCAGGCACTCATCAGCAGTATCCCACAAACCCGACTCTGATTTCCAAACGAATGCTGTGCTTTCCCAGAGGAGATGCCAAGGCAAAGAGGCCTTCGCTCTATGCGGGTTTCTCCCGCCGTGCTACGAATCCTAGGCTCTGTCAAGCAGCAACAGCAGCCCACAGAACAGACTCTGATTTCCCAGCGACTGCTATGCTTTCGCAGATGTTTTTTAGCTTTGCGTGAACCGAACTTCGCTGCTGCTTCCTCAGCAAGGATTTGGGCATTCGCTCTGTTACATCAGGGAAGAAGAGCTGCGGGAGAGCTGGTGCCTCTTGGGCCTTGCTTTCCTGGGCTCCATGTTCGCGCCCCGGCTTCACCCTGCCAGGCCCAAACTAAGGCGAAACAGCCACAATCCTGCAGCAGTGTGCATAGGAAGGCACTCTATGCACACTACCCTCTCCCGGTGTAGGCAACTCTTGGCCTTTCGCACTGGCCCTCAGGCTGACTCGCGGACTAGGCCAGTGCCTTCCCCACAGGAGAGAGGAGAAGCGACAGGATCCCTGAACACCGCCCGTTCACTGGAATGGGGAGCTTGGGGCATGGTCCCCACGCCTTCCCCGGAACACCCCCTGCCACCGACAGGGATGCATCTGACTTCCCGTTTTTCGAGGGAGCTGTTTATGCGAGTTCCGGGTATGGCGCCTGGTAGCAAGCCCAAGTCTGCCCTACGGACAGGTGGCCAAGGAGATGCTGTCCCCTTGGGACCAGAGGCACAGGACAGGCCTGCTTTCTGCCCAGACTCCTTCCTCAGAGTGGAGCACGTGCCCCTGGCCTAGGAGTCCCCTCATGTCTCCTTAGCAGCCAGGTTTCCATCTCTCCTAACAGGGAACGGGTGACCTTTGTCTTGCCACCGGCCTGCAGTTTTTGCCAGGGCAGGCTCTCCTGCTTCCCGACAGTTTCCCGACCACAAGGCCATCGGCTCCTTTTCTTCTTCGGGGGTGGTGAGCTGCACCTTCCCTGACATGCTCCTGGGGAGCCCAGTGACAGACTTGTCCCTTTCCTTAAGGTTGTTTCCACAGGCGCAACCACGGTTCTCTCTCAGGAAGAGGGGGATTCCCGGGTAAAGAAGATTTCGCTCCATGCGGGTTTTATTACACCCTGCTGTGGAGACTAGCTCAGGCAAGCAGCAGCAGCATCCCACAGACCCGACTCTGATTTCCCAGAGAATGCTGTGCTTTCCCAGATGGGATGCCCGGGCAGAGAGGCTTTTGCTCTATGCCGGTTTCTCCCACCATGCTGCGAATACTAGGCTAAGGCAAGCAGCAACAGCAGCCCACAGAACTGACTGATTTCCCGGCTACAGCTATGCTTTCGCAGATGTTTTCAGCTCTGCCCGAAACGCACTTCGCTGCTGCTTCCTCAGCAAGGCTTTGGGTGTTCGCTCTGTCGCCTTAGGATAGAAGAGCTACGAGAGAACTGGTGCCTCTTGGGTCTTCTTTTCCCCGGGCTCCATGTTCGCGTCCTGTGTTCACCCTGCCAGGCCCAACTAAGCAGACAGAGCCACAAAGCTGCAGCAGCGTGCGCGGCCTAGGTTTGCACTCTATGCACACTACCATCTACCGGTATTGGCCATGCTTGGCCTTTTTTCTCGGGCACTCAGGCAGACTCGCGGTCTAGGCCAGTGCTATCCCCACAGGAAAGGAGAGGTGACAGGATCCCTGTACACCACCCGTGCACTGAGATGGAGAGTTGTGGGGCATTGTTCCCACTCTTTCCCCGTACACACCGTGCCTCCGCGAACGCTTCCACATCCTGGAGGAAGACGGATTCTGACTGTCAATTCTTTCAGGGAGCTGTTTCTGCGAGTTCCGGGTTGGGGCCTGGTGGCAAGCCCATGTCTCCACAGGGACAGGTGGCCAAGGAGCTGCTGTCTCCTTGGACCCAGAGGCTCAGGACAGGCAAGCTTTCTGCCCAGAATCCTTCCTCAGAGTGGAGCACACGCCCCTGCCTAGACTTCCCCTCCTGTCTCCTTAGCAGCCAGGCGTCCGTCTCTCTGCAGTGACAGATGTGTCCCTTAAGGCTTTTTCCACAGGTGAAACCACGCTTCTCTCTCAGGCTGAGGGGATGCCCAGGCAAAGAGGATTTCGCTCCATGCGGGTTTATTACACCATGCTCTGGAGACTAGCTCAGGCAAGCAGCAGCAGCATCCCACAGACCCGACTCTGATTTCCCAAAGAATGCTGTGCTTTCCCAGAGGGGATGCCCGGGCAGAGAGGCTCTTGCTCTATGCGGGTTGCTCCCACCATGCTGTGAATATTAGGCCAAGGCAAGCAGCAACAGCAGCCCACAGAACTGACTCTGATTTCCCGGCAACAGCTATGCTTTCACAGAGGTTTTCAGCTCTGCCCAAAACGCACTTCGCTGCTGCTTCCTCAGCAATGCTTTGGTTGTTCGCTCTGTTGCCTTAGGATAGAAGAGCTACTGGAGAACTGGTGCCCTTTGAGCCTTCTTTTCCCGGGCTCCATGTTCGCGTCCTGTGTTCACCCTGCCAGGCCTAACTAAGCAGACAGAGCCACAAAGCTGCAGCCGCGTGCGCGGTCTAGGTTTGCACTCTATGCACACTACCATCTACCGGTGTAGGCCATGCTTGGCCTTTTTCTCGGGCACTCAGGCAGACTCGCGGTCTAGGCCAGTGCTATCCCCACAGGAAAGGAGAGGTGACAGGATCCCTGTACACCACCCGTGCACTGAGATGGAGAGTTGTGGGGCATTGTTCCCACTCCTTCCCCGTACACACCGTGCCTCCGCGAACGCTTCCACATCCTGGAGGAATATGGATTCTGATTGCCAATTCTTTCTGGGAGCTGATTCTGCCAGTTCAAGGTAGGCGCCTGGTGGCAAGCCCATGTCTCGACAGGGACAGGGGGCCAACGAGATGCTGTCTCCTTGGACCCAGAGACTCAGGACAGGCATGCTTTCTGCCCAGAATCCTTCCTCAGAGAGGAGCACACGATCCTGCCTAGACTTCCCCTCCTGTCTCCTTAGCAGCCAGGCTTCCGTCTCTCTACAGTGACAGATGTGTCCCTTAAGGCTTTTCCACAGGTGCAACCACGCTTCTCTCTCAGGCAGAGGGGATGCCCAGGCAAAGAGGATTTCGCTCCATGCGGGGTATTACACCATGCTGTGGAGACTAGCTCAGGCACTCATCAGCAGTATCCCACAAACCCGACTCTGATTTCCAAACGAATGCTGTGCTTTCCCAGAGGAGATGCCAAGGCAAAGAGGCCTTCGCTCTATGCGGGTTTCTCCCGCCGTGTGCTACGAATACTAGGCTCTGTCAAGCAGCAACAGCAGCCCACAGAACAGACTCTGATTTCCCCCCAGCGACTGCTATGCTTTCGCAGATGTTTTTTAGCTTTGCGTGAACCGAACTTCGCTGCTGCTTCCTCAGCAAGGATTTGGGCATTCGCTCTGTTACATCAGGGAAGAAGAGCTGCGGGAGAGCTGGTGCCTCTTGGGCCTTGCTTTCCTGGGCTCCATGTTCGCGCCCCGGCTTCACCCTGCCAGGCCAAACTAAGGCGAAACAGCCACAATCCTGCAGCAGTGTGCATAGGAAGGCACTCTATGCACACTACCCTCTCCCGGTGTAGGCAACTCTTGGCCTTTCGCACTGGCCCCTCAGGCTGACTCGCGGACTAGGCCAGTGCCTTCCCCACAGGAGAGGAGAAGCGACAGGATCCCTGAACACCGCCCGTTCACTGGAATGGGGAGCTTGGGGCATGGTCCCCACGCCTTCCCCGGAACACCCCCTGCCACCGACAGGGATGCATCTGACTTCCCGTTTTTCGAGGGAGCTGTTTATGCGAGTTCCGGGTATGGCGCCTGGTAGCAAGCCCAAGTCTGCCCTACGGACAGGTGGCCAAGGAGATGCTGTCCCCTTGGGACCAGAGGCACAGGACAGGCCTGCTTTCTGCCCAGACTCCTTCCTCAGAGTGGAGCACGTGCCCCTGGCCTAGGAGTCCCCTCATGTCTCCTTAGCAGCCAGGTTTCCATCTCTCCTAACAGGGAACGGGTGACCTTTGTCTTGCCACCGGCCTGCAGTTTTTGCCAGGGCAGGCTCTCCTGCTTCCCGACAGTTTCCCGACCACAAGGCCATCGGCTCCTTTTTTCTTCGGGGGGGGTGGTGAGCTGCACCTTCCCTGACATGCTCCTGGGGAGCCCAGTGACAGACTTGTCCCTTTCCTTAAGGTTGTTTCCACAGGCGCAACCACGGTTCTCTCTCAGGAAGAGGGGGATTCCCGGGTAAAGAAGATTTCGCTCCATGCGGGTTTATTACACCCTGCTGTGGAGACTAGCTCAGGCAAGCAGCAGCAGCATCCCACAGACCCGACTCTGATTTCCCAGAGAATGCTGTGCTTTCCCAGATGGGATGCCCGGGCAGAGAGGCTTTTGCTCTATGCCGGTTTCTCCCACCATGCTGCGAATACTAGGCTAAGGCAAGCAGCAACAGCAGCCCACAGAACTGACTGATTTCCCGGCTACAGCTATGCTTTCGCAGATGTTTTCAGCTCTGCCCGAAACGCACTTCGCTGCTGCTTCCTCAGCAAGGCTTTGGGTGTTCGCTCTGTCGCCTTAGGATAGAAGAGCTACGAGAGAACTGGTGCCTCTTGGGTCTTTTTTCCCGGGCTCCATGTTCGCGTCCTGTGTTCACCCTGCCAGGCCCAACTAAGCAGACAGAGCCACAAAGCTGCAGCAGCGTGCGCGGCCTAGGTTTGCACTCTATGCACACTACCATCTACCGGTATTGGCCATGCTTGGCCTTTTTCTCGGGCACTCAGGCAGACTCGCGGTCTAGGCCAGTGCTATCCCCACAGGAAAGGAGAGGTGACAGGATCCCTGTACACCACCCGTGCACTGAGATGGAGAGTTGTGGGGCATTGTTCCCACTCTTTCCCCGTACACACCGTGCCTCCGCGAACGCTTCCACATCCTGGAGGAAGACGGATTCTGACTGTCAATTCTTTCAGGGAGCTGTTTCTGCGAGTTCCGGGTTGGGGCCTGGTGGCAAGCCCATGTCTCCACAGGGACAGGTGGCCAAGGAGCTGCTGTCTCCTTGGACCCAGAGGCTCAGGACAGGCAAGCTTTCTGCCCAGAATCCTTCCTCAGAGTGGAGCACACGCCCCTGCCTAGACTTCCCCTCCTGTCTCCTTAGCAGCCAGGCGTCCGTCTCTCTGCAGTGACAGATGTGTCCCTTAAGGCTTTTCCACAGGTGAAACCACGCTTCTCTCTCAGGCTGAGGGGATGCCCAGGCAAAGAGGATTTCGCTCCATGCGGGTTTATTACACCATGCTCTGGAGACTAGCTCAGGGCAGCAGCAGCAGCATCCCACAGACCCGACTCTGATTTCCCAAAAGAATGCTGTGCTTTCCCAGAGGGGATGCCCGGGCAGAGAGGCTCTTGCTCTATGCGGGTTGCTCCCACCATGCTGTGAATATTAGGCCAAGGCAAGCAGCAGCAACAGCAGCCCACAGAACTGACTCTGATTTCCCGGCAACAGCTATGCTTTCACAGAGGTTTTCAGCTCTGCCCAAAACGCACTTCGCTGCTGCTTCCTCAGCAATGCTTTGGTTGTTCGCTCTGTTGCCTTAGGATAGAAGAGCTACTGGAGAACTGGTGCCCTTTGAGCCTTCTTTTCCCGGGCTCCATGTTCGCGTCCTGTGTTCACCCTGCCAGGCCTAACTAAAGCAGACAGAGCCACAAAGCTGCAGCCGCGTGCGCGGTCTAGGTTTGCACTCTATGCACACTACCATCTACCGGTGTAGGCATGCTTGCTTGGCCTTTTTCTCGGGCACTCAGGCAGACTCGCGGTCTAGGCCAGTGCTATCCCCACAGGAAAGGAGAGGTGACAGGATCCCTGTACACCACCCGTGCACTGAGATGGAGAGTTGTGGGGCATTGTTCCCACTCCTTCCCCGTACACACCGTGCCTCCGCGAACGCTTCCACATCCTGGAGGAATATGGATTCTGATTGCCAATTCTTTCTGGGAGCTGATTCTGCCAGTTCAAGGTAGGCGCCTGGTGGCAAGCCCATGTCTCGACAGGGACAGGGGGCCAACGAGATGCTGTCTCCTTGGACCCAGAGACTCAGGACAGGCATGCTTTCTGCCCAGAATCCTTCCTCAGAGAGGAGCACACGATCCTGCCTAGACTTCCCCTCCTGTCTCCTTAGCAGCCAGGCTTCCGTCTCTCTACAGTGACAGATGTGTCCCTTAAGGCTTTTTTCCACAGGGTGCAACCACGCTTCTCTCTCAGGCAGAGGGGATGCCCAGGCAAAGAGGATTTCGCTCCATGCGGGGTATTACACCATGCTGTGGAGACTAGCTCAGGCACTCATCAGCAGTATCCCCACAACCCGACTCTGATTTTCCAAACGAATGCTGTGCTTTCCCAGAGGGAGATGCCAAGGCAAAGAGGCCTTCGCTCTATGCGGGTTTTCTCCCGCCGAGCTACGAATACTAGGCTCTGTCAAGCAGCAACAGCAGCCCACAGAACAGACTCTGATTTCCCAGCGACTGCTATGCTTTCGCAGATGTTTTTTAGCTTTGCGTGAACCGAACTTCGCTGCTGCTTCCTCAGCAAGGATTTGGGCATTCGCTCTGTTACATCAGGGAAGAAGAGCTGCGGGAGAGCTGGTGCCTCTTGGGCCTTGCTTTCCTGGGCTCCATGTTCGCGCCCCGGCTTCACCCTGCCAGGCCAAACTACTAAGGCGAAACAGCCACAATCCTGCAGCAGCTGGTGTGCGGCCTAGGATGGCACTCTATGCACACTACCCTCTCCCGGTGTAGGCAACTCTTGGCCTTTCGCACTGGCCCCTCAGGCTGACTCGCGGACTAGGCCAGTGCCTTCCCCACAGGAGAGGAGAAGCGACAGGATCCCTGAAACGAACCGCCCGTTCACTGGAATGGGGAGCTTGGGGGATGGTCCCCACGCCTTCCCCGGAACACCCCCTGCCACCGACAGGGATGCATCTGACTTCCCGTTTTTTCGAGGGAGCTGTTTATGCGAGTTCCGGGTATGGCGCCTGGTAGCAAGCCCAAGTCTGCCCTACGGACAGGTGGCCAAGGAGATGCTGTCCCTTTGAGACCAGAGGCACAGGACAGGCCTGCTTTCTGCCCAGACTCCTTCCTCAGAGTGGAGCTCGTGCCCCTGGCCTAGGAGTCCCCTCATGTCTCCTTAGCAGCCAGGTTTCCATCTCTCCTAACAGGGAACGGGTGACCTTTGTCTTGCCACCGGCCTGCTGTTTTTGCCAGGGCAGGCTCTCCTGCTTCCCGACAGTTTCCCGACCACAAGGCCATCGGCTGCTTTTTTCTTCTTCGGGGGGCGGTGAGCTGCACCTTCCCTGACAGGCTCCTGGGGAGCCCAGTGACAGACTTGTCCCTTTCCTTAAGGTTGTTTCCACAGGCGCAACCACGGTTCTCTCTCAGGAAGAGGGGGATTCCCGGGGAAAGAGGATTTCGCTCCATGCGGGTTTATTACACCCTGCTGTGGAGACTAGCTCAGGCAAGCAGCAGCAGCATCCCACAGACCCGACTCTGATTTTCCAGAGAATGCTGTGCTTTCTCAGATGGGATGCCCGGGCAGAGAGGCTTTTGCTCTATGCCGGTTTCTCCCACCATGCTGCGAATACTAAGCTAAGGCAACCAGCAACAGCAGCCCACAGAACTGACTGATTTCCCAGGAACAGCTATGCTTTTGCAGTAGTTTTTCAGCTCTGCCCGAAACGCACTTCGCTGCTGCTTCCTCAGCAAGGCTTTGGGTGTTCGCTCTGTCGCCTTAGGATAGAAGAGCTACGGGAGAAACTGCTGCCTCTTGGGTCTTCTTTTTCCCGGGCTCCATGTTCGCGTCCTGTGTTCACCCTGCCAGGCCCAACTAAGAAGACAGAGCCACAAAGCGGCAGCAGCGTGCGCGGCCTAGGTTTGCACTCTATGCACACTACCATCTACCGGTGTGTAGGCCATGCTTGGCCTTTTATTCGGGCACTCAGGCAGACTCGCGGTCTAGGCCAGTGCTATCCCCACAGGAAAGGAGAGGTGACAGGATCCCTGTACACCACCCGTGCACTGAGATGGAGAGTTGTGGGGCATTGTTCCCACTCCTTCCCCGTACACACACCGTGCCTCCGCGAATGCTTCCACAACCTGGAGGAAGACGGATTCTGACTGTCAATTCTTTCAGGGAGCTGTTTTTCTGCGAGTTCCGGGTTGGGGCCTGGTGGCAAGCCCATGTCTCCACAGGGACAGCGGTCCAAGGAGCTGCTGTCTCCTTGGACCCAGAGACTCAGGACAGGCAAGCTTTCTGCCCAGAATCCTTCCTCAGAGTGGAGTACACGCCCCTGCCTAGACTTCCCCTCCTGTCTCCTTAGCAACCAGGCTTCCGTCTCTCTGCAGTGACAGATGTGTCCCTTAAGGCTTTTCCACAGGTGAAACACACGCTTCTCTCTCAGGCTGAGGGGATGCCCAGGCAAAGAGGATTTCGCTCCATGCGGGTTTATTACACCATGCTCTGGAGACTAGCTCAGGCAAGCAGCAGCAGCATCCCACAGACCCGACTCTGATTTCCCAAAGAATGCTGTGCTTTCCCAGTGGGGATGCCCGGGCAGAGAGGCTCTTGCTCTATGCGGGTTGCTCCCACCATGCTGTGAATAGTAGGCCAAGGCAAGCAGCAACAGCAGCCCACAGAACTGACTCTGATTTCCCAGCAACAGCTATGCTTTCACAGAGGTTTTCAGCTCTGCCCAAAACGCACTTCGCTGCTGCTTCCTCAGCAAGGCTTTGGTTGTTCGCTCTGTCGCCTTAGGATAGAAGAGCTACTGGAGAACTGGTGCCCTTTGAGCCTCATTTTCCCGGGCTTCATGTTCGCGTCCTGTGTTCACCCTGCCAGGCCTAACTAAGCAGACAGAGCCACAAAGCTGCAGCCGCGTGCGCGGGTCTAGGTTTGCACTCTATGCACACTACCATCTACCGGGTGTAGGCCATGCTTGGCCTTTTTTCTCGGGCACTCAGGCAGACTCGCGGTCTAGGCCAGTGCTATCCCCACAGGAAAGGAGAGGTGACAGGATCCCTGTACACCACCCGTGCACTGAGATGGAGAGTTGTGGGGCATTGTTCCCACTCCTTCCCCGTACACACCGTGCCTCCGCGAACGCTTCCACATCCTGGAGGAATATGGATTCTGATTGCCAGTTCTTTCTTTCTGGGAGCTGATTCTGCCAGTTCAGGGTAGGCGCCTGGTGGCAAGCCCATGTCTCGACAGGGACAGGGGGCCAACGAGATGCTGTGTCCTTGGACCCAGAGACTCAGGACAGGCATGCTTTCTGCCCAGAATCCTTCCTCAGAGAGGAGCACACGATCCTGCCTAGACTTCCCCTCCTGTCTCCTTAGCAGCCAGGCTTCCGTCTCTCTACAGTGACAGATGTGTCCCTTAAGGCTTTTCCACAGGTGCAACCACGCTTCTCTCTCAGGCAGAGGGGATGCCCAGGCAAAGAGGATTTCGCTCCATGCGGGGTATTACACCATGCTGTGGAGACTAGCTCAGGCACTCATCAGCAGTATCCCACAAACCCGACTCTGATTTCCAAACGAATGCTGTGCTTTCCCAGAGGAGATGCCAAGGCAAAGAGGCCTTCGCTCTATGCGGGGGTTTCTCCCGCCGTGCTACGAATACTAGGCTCTGTCAAGCAGCAACAGCAGCCCACAGAACAGACTCTGATTTCCCAGCGACTGCTATGCTTTCGCAGATTTTTTTTTTAGCTTTGCGTGAACCGAACTTCGCTGCTGCTTCCTCAGCAAGGATTTGGGCATTCGCTCTGTTACATCAGGGAAGAAGAGCTGCGGGAGAGCTGGTGCCTCTTGGGCCTTGCTTTCCTGGGCTCCATGTTCGCGCCCCGGCTTCACCCTGCCAGGCCAAACTAAGGCGAAACAGCCACAATCCTGCAGCAGCGTGCGCGGCCTAGGATGGCACTCTATGCACACTACCCTCTCCCGGTGTAGGCAACTCTTGGCCTTTCGCACTGGCCCTCAGGCTGACTCGCGGACTAGGCCAGTGCCTTCCCCACAGGAGAGGAGAAGCGACAGGATCCCTGAACACCGCCCGTTCACTGGAATGGGGAGCTTGGGGGATGGTCTCCCCACGCCTTCCCCGGAACACGCCCTGCCACCGACAGGGATGCATCTGACTTCCCGTTTTTCGAGGGAGCTGTTTATGCGAGTTCCGGGTATGGCGCCTGGTAGCAAGCCCAAGTCTGCCCTACGGACAGGTGGCCAAGGAGATGCTGTCCCTTTGAGACCAGAGGCACAGGACAGGCCTGCTTTCTGCCCAGACTCCTTCCTCAGAGTGGAGCTCGTGCCCCTGGCCTAGGAGTCCCCTCATGTCTCCTTAGCAGCCAGGTTTCCATCTCTCCTAACAGGGAACGGGTGACCTTTGTCTTGCCACCGGCCTGCTGTTTTTGCCAGGGCAGGCTCTCCTGCTTCCCGACAGTTTCCCGACCACAAGGCCATCGGCTGCTTTTCTTCTTCGGGGGCGGTGAGCTGCACCTTCCCTGACAGGCTCCTGGGGAGCCCAGTGACAGACTTGTCCCTTTCCTTAAGGTTGTTTCCACAGGCGCAAACCACGGTTCTCTCTCAGGAAGAGGGGGATTCCCGGGAAAGAGGATTTCGCTCCATGCGGGTTTATTACACCCTGCTGTGGAGACTAGCTCAGGCAAGCAGCAGCAGCAGCATCCCACAGACCCGACTCTGATTTTCCAGAGAATGCTGTGCTTTCTCAGATGGGATGCCCGGGCAGAGAGGCTTTTGCTCTATGCCGGTTTCTCCCACCATGCTGCGAATACTAAGCTAAGGCAACCAGCAACAGCAGCCCACAGAACTGACTGATTTCCCAGGAACAGCTATGCTTTTGCAGTAGTTTTCAGCTCTGCCCGAAACGCACTTCGCTGCTGCTGCTTCCTCAGCAAGGCTTTGGGTGTTCGCTCTGTCGCCTTAGGATAGAAGAGCTACGGGAGAACTGCTGCCTCTTGGGTCTTCTTTTCCCGGGCTCCATGTTCGCGTCCTGTGTTCACCCTGCCAGGCCCAACTAAGAAGACAGAGCCACAAAGCGGCAGCAGCGTGCGCGGCCTAGGTTTGCACTCTATGCACACTACCATCTACCGGTGTAGGCCATGCTTGGCCTTTTATTCGGGCACTCAGGCAGACTCGCGGTCTAGGCCAGTGCTATCCCCACAGGAAAGGAGAGGTGACAGGATCCCTGTACACCACCCGTGCACTGAGATGGAGAGTTGTGGGGCATTGTTCCCACTCCTTCCCCCGTACACACCGTGCCTCCGCGAATGCTTCCACAACCTGGAGGAAGACGGATTCTGACTGTCAATTCTTTCAGGGAGCTGTTTCTGCGAGTTTCCGGGTTGGGGCCTGGTGGCAAGCCCATGTCTCCACAGGGACAGCGGTCCAAGGAGCTGCTGTCTCCTTGGACCCAGAGACTCAGGACAGGCAAGCTTTCTGCCCAGAATCCTTCCTCAGAGTGGAGTACACGCCCCTGCCTAGACTTCCCCTCCTGTCTCCTTAGCAACCAGGCTTCCGTCTCTCTGCAGTGACAGATGTGTCCCTTAAGGCTTTTCCACAGGTGAAACCACGCTTCTCTCTCAGGCTGAGGGGATGCCCAGGCAAAGAGGATTTCGCTCCATGCGGGTTTATTACACCATGCTCTGGAGACTAGCTCAGGCAAGCAGCAGCAGCATCCCACAGACCCGACTCTGATTTCCCAAAGAATGCTGTGCTTTCCCAGTGGGGATGCCCGGGCAGAGAGGCTCTTGCTCTATGCGGGTTGCTCCCACCATGCTGTGAATAGTAGGCCAAGGCAAGCAGCAACAGCAGCCCACAGAACTGACTCTGATTTCCCAGCAACAGCTATGCTTTCACAGAGGTTTTCAGCTCTGCCCAAAACGCACTTCGCTGCTGCTTCCTCAGCAAGGCTTTGGTTGTTCGCTCTGTCGCCTTAGGATAGAAGAGCTACTGGAGAACTGGTGCCCTTTGAGCCTTCTTTTCCCGGGCTTCATGTTCGCGTCCTGTGTTCACCCTGCCAGGCCTAACTAAGCAGACAGAGCCACAAAGCTGCAGCCGCGTGCGCGGTCTAGGTTTGCACTCTATGCACACTACCATCTACCGGTGTAGGCCATGCTTGGCCTTTTTCTCGGGCACTCAGGCAGACTCGCGGTCTAGGCCAGTGCTATCCCCACAGGAAAGGAGAGGTGACAGGATCCCTGTACACCACCCGTGCACTGAGATGGAGAGTTGTGGGGCATTGTTCCCACTCCTTCCCCGTACACACCGTGCCTCCGCGAACGCTTCCACATCCTGGAGGAATATGGATTCTGATTGCCAGTTCTTTCTGGGAGCTGATTCTGCCAGTTCAGGGTAGGCGCCTGGTGGCAAGCCCATGTCTCGACAGGGACAGGGGGCCAACGAGATGCTGTGTCCTTGGACCCAGAGACTCAGGACAGGCATGCTTTCTGCCCAGAATCCTTCCTCAGAGAGGAGCACACGATCCTGCCTAGACTTCCCCTCCTGTCTCCTTAGCAGCCAGGCTTTCCGTCTCTCTACAGTGACAGATGTGTCCCTTAAGGCTTTTCCACAGGTGCAACCACGCTTCTCTCTCAGGGCAGAGGGGATGCCCAGGCAAAGAGGATTTCGCTCCATGCGGGGTATTACACCATGCTGTGGAGACTAGCTCAGGCACTCATCAGCAGTATCCCACAAACCCGACTCTGATTTCCAAACGAATGCTGTGCTTTCCCAGAGGAGATGCCAAGGCAAAGAGGCCTTCGCTCTATGCGGGTTTCTCCCGCCGTGCTACGAATACTAGGCTCTGTCAAGCAGCAACAGCAGCCCACAGAACAGACTCTGATTTCCCAGCGACTGCTATGCTTTCGCAGATGTTTTTTAGCTTTGCGTGAACCGAACTTCGCTGCTGCTTCCTCAGCAAGGATTTGGGCATTCGCTCTGTTACATCAGGGAAGAAGAGCTGCGGGAGAGCTGGGTGCCTCTTGGGCCTTGCTTTCCTGGGCTCCATGTTCGCGCCCCGGCTTCACCCTGCCAGGCCAAACTAAGGCGAAACAGCCACAATCCTGCAGCAGTGTGCATAGGATGGCACTCTATGCACACTACCCTCTCCCGGTGTAGGCAACTCTTGGCCTTTCGCACTGGCCCTCAGGCTGACTCGCGGACTAGGCCAGTGCCTTCCCCACAGGAGAGGAGAAGCGACAGGATCCCTGAACACCGCCCGTTCACTGGAATGGGGAGCTTGGGGCATGGTCCCCACGCCTTCCCCGGAACACACCCCTGCCACCGACAGGGATGCATCTGACTTCCCGTTTTTCGAGGGAGCTGTTTATGCGAGTTCCGGGTATGGCGCCTGGTAGCAAGCCCAAGTCTGCCCTACGGACAGGTGGCCAAGGAGATGCTGTCCCCTTGGGACCAGAGGCACAGGACAGGCCTGCTTTCTGCCCAGACTCCTTCCTCAGAGTGGAGCACGTGCCCCTGGCCTAGGAGTCCCCTCATGTCTCCTTAGCAGCCAGGTTTCCATCTCTCCTAACAGGGAACGGGTGACCTTTGTCTTGCCACCGGCCTGCAGTTTTTGCCAGGGCAGGCTCTCCTGCTTCCCGACAGTTTCCCGACCACAAGGCCATCGGCTCCTTTTCTTCTTCGGGGGTGGTGAGCTGCACCTTCCCTGACATGCTCCTGGGGAGCCCAGTGACAGACTTGTCCCTTTCCTTAAGGTTGTTTCCACAGGCGCAACCACGGTTCTCTCTCAGGAAGAGGGGGATTCCCGGGTAAAGAAGATTTCGCTCCATGCGGGTTTATTACACCCTGCTGTGGAGACTAGCTCAGGCAAGCAGCAGCAGCATCCCACAGACCCGACTCTGATTTCCCAGAGAATGCTGTGCTTTCCCAGATGGGATGCCCGGGCAGAGAGGCTTTTGCTCTATGCCGGTTTCTCCCACCATGCTGCGAATACTAGGCTAAGGCAAGCAGCAACAGCAGCCCACAGAACTGACTGATTTCCCGGCTACAGCTATGCTTTCGCAGATGTTTTCAGCTCTGCCCGAAACGCACTTCGCTGCTGCTTCCTCAGCAAGGCTTTGGGTGTTCGCTCTGTCGCCTTAGGATAGAAGAGCTACGAGAGAACTGGTGCCTCTTGGGTCTTCTTTTTCCCGGGCTCCATGTTCGCGTCCTGTGTTCACCCTGCCAGGCCCAACTAAGCAGACAGAGCCACAAAGCTGCAGCAGCGTGCGCGGCCTAGGTTTGCACTCTATGCACACTACCATCTACCGGTATTGGCCATGCTTGGCCTTTTTCTCGGGCACTCAGGCAGACTCGCGGTCTAGGCCAGTGCTATCCCCACAGGAAAGGAGAGGTGACAGGATCCCTGTACACCACCCGTGCACTGAGATGGAGAGTTGTGGGGCATTGTTCCCACTCTTTCCCCGTACACACCGTGCCTCCGCGAACGCTTCCACATCCTGGAGGAAGACGGATTCTGACTGTCAATTCTTTCAGGGAGCTGTTTCTGCGAGTTCCGGGTTGGGGCCTGGTGGCAAGCCCATGTCTCCACAGGGACAGGTGGCCAAGGAGCTGCTGTCTCCTTGGACCCAGAGGCTCAGGACAGGCAAGCTTTCTGCCCAGAATCCTTCCTCAGAGTGGAGCACACGCCCCTGCCTAGACTTCCCCTCCTGTCTCCTTAGCAGCCAGGCGTCCGTCTCTCTGCAGTGACAGATGTGTCCCTTAAGGCTTTTCCACAGGTGAAACCACGCTTCTCTCTCAGGCTGAGGGGATGCCCAGGCAAAGAGGATTTCGCTCCATGCGGGTTTATTACACCATGCTCTGGAGACTAGCTCAGGCAAGCAGCAGCAGCATCCCACAGACCCGACTCTGATTTCCCAAAGAATGCTGTGCTTTCCCAGAGGGGATGCCCGGGCAGAGAGGCTCTTGCTCTATGCGGGTTGCTCCCACCATGCTGTGAATATTAGGCCAAGGCAAGCAGCAACAGCAGCCCACAGAACTGACTCTGATTTCCCGGCAACAGCTATGCTTTCACAGAGGTTTTCAGCTCTGCCCAAAACGCACTTCGCTGCTGCTTCCTCAGCAATGCTTTGGTTGTTCGCTCTGTTGCCTTAGGATAGAAGAGCTACTGGAGAACTGGTGCCCTTTGAGCCTTCTTTTCCCGGGCTCCATGTTCGCGTCCTGTGTTCACCCTGCCAGGCCTAACTAAGCAGACAGAGCCACAAAGCTGCAGCCGCGTGCGCGGTCTAGGTTTGCACTCTATGCACACTACCATCTACCGGTGTAGGCCATGCTTGGCCTTTTTCTCGGGCACTCAGGCAGACTCGCGGTCTAGGCCAGTGCTATCCCCACAGGAAAGGAGAGGTGACAGGATCCCTGTACACCACCCGTGCACTGAGATGGAGAGTTGTGGGGCATTGTTCCCACTCCTTCCCCGTACACACCGTGCCTCCGCGAACGCTTCCACATCCTGGAGGAATATGGATTCTGATTGCCAATTCTTTCTGGGAGCTGATTCTGCCAGTTCAAGGTAGGCGCCTGGTGGCAAGCCCATGTCTCGACAGGGACAGGGGGCCAACGAGATGCTGTCTCCTTGGACCCAGAGACTCAGGACAGGCATGCTTTCTGCCCAGAATCCTTCCTCAGAGAGGAGCACACGATCCTGCCTAGACTTCCCCTCCTGTCTCCTTAGCAGCCAGGCTTCCGTCTCTCTACAGTGACAGATGTGTCCCTTAAGGCTTTTCCACAGGTGCAACCACGCTTCTCTCTCAGGCAGAGGGGATGCCCAGGCAAAGAGGATTTCGCTCCATGCGGGGTATTACACCATGCTGTGGAGACTAGCTCAGGCACTCATCAGCAGTATCCCACAAACCCGACTCTGATTTCCAAACGAATGCTGTGCTTTCCCAGAGGAGATGCCAAGGCAAAGAGGCCTTCGCTCTATGCGGGTTTCTCCCGCCGTGCTACGAATACTAGGCTCTGTCAAGCAGCAACAGCAGCCCACAGAACAGACTCTGATTTCCCAGCGACTGCTATGCTTTCGCAGATGTTTTTTTTTAGCTTTGCGTGAACCGAACTTCGCTGCTGCTTCCTCAGCAAGGATTTGGGCATTCGCTCTGTTACATCAGGGAAGAAGAGCTGCGGGAGAGCTGGTGCCTCTTGGGCCTTGCTTTCCTGGGCTCCATGTTCGCGCCCCGGCTTCACCCTGCCAGGCCAAACTAAGGCGAAACAGCCACAATCCTGCAGCAGTGTGCATAGGATGGCACGCTATGCACACTACCCTCTCCCGGTGTAGGCAACTCTTGGCCTTTCGCACTGGCCCTCAGGCTGACTCGCGGACTAGGCCAGTGCCTTCCCCACAGGAGAGAGGAGAAGCGACAGGATCCCTGAACACCGCCCGTTCACTGGAATGGGGAGCTTGGGGCATGGTCCCCACGCCTTCCCCGGAACACCCCCTGCCACCGACAGGGATGCATCTGACTTCCCGTTTTTCGAGGGAGCTGTTTATGCGAGTTCCGGGTATGGCGCCTGGTAGCAAGCCCAAGTCTGCCCTACGGACAGGTGGCCAAGGAGATGCTGTCCCCTTGGGACCAGAGGCACAGGACAGGCCTGCTTTCTGCCCAGACTCCTTCCTCAGAGTGGAGCACGTGCCCCTGGCCTAGGAGTCCCCTCATGTCTCCTTAGCAGCCAGGTTTCCATCTCTCCTAACAGGGAACGGGTGACCTTTGTCTTGCCACCGGCCTGCAGTTTTTGCCAGGGCAGGCTCTCCTGCTTCCCGACAGTTTCCCGACCACAAGGCCATCGGCTCCTTTTCTTCTTCGGGGGTGGTGAGCTGCACCTTCCCTGACATGCTCCTGGGGAGCCCAGTGACAGACTTGTCCCTTTCCTTAAGGTTGTTTCCACAGGCGCAACCACGGTTCTCTCTCAGGAAGAGGGGGATTCCCGGGTAAAGAAGATTTCGCTCCATGCGGGTTTATTACACCCTGCTGTGGAGACTAGCTCAGGCAAGCAGCAGCAGCATCCCACAGACCCGACTCTGATTTCCCAGAGAATGCTGTGCTTTCCCAGATGGGATGCCCGGGCAGAGAGGCTTTTGCTCTATGCCGGTTTCTCCCACCATGCTGCGAATACTAGGCTAAGGCAAGCAGCAACAGCAGCCCACAGAACTGACTGATTTCCCGGCTACAGCTATGCTTTCGCAGATGTTTTCAGCTCTGCCCGAAACGCACTTCGCTGCTGCTTCCTCAGCAAGGCTTTGGGTGTTCGCTCTGTCGCCTTAGGATAGAAGAGCTACGAGAGAACTGGTGCCTCTTGGGTCTTCTTTTCCCGGGCTCCATGTTCGCGTCCTGTGTTCACCCTGCCAGGCCCAACTAAGCAGACAGAGCCACAAAGCTGCAGCAGCGTGCGCGGCCTAGGTTTGCACTCTATGCACACTACCATCTACCGGTATTGGCCATGCTTGGCCTTTTTCTCGGGCACTCAGGCAGACTCGCGGTCTAGGCCAGTGCTATCCCCACAGGAAAGGAGAGGTGACAGGATCCCTGTACACCACCCGTGCACTGAGATGGAGAGTTGTGGGGCATTGTTCCCACTCTTTCCCCGTACACACCGTGCCTCCGCGAACGCTTCCACATCCTGGAGGAAGACGGATTCTGACTGTCAATTCTTTCAGGGAGCTGTTTCTGCGAGTTCCGGGTTGGGGCCTGGTGGCAAGCCCATGTCTCCACAGGGACAGGTGGCCAAGGAGCTGCTGTCTCCTTGGACCCAGAGGCTCAGGACAGGCAAGCTTTCTGCCCAGAATCCTTCCTCAGAGTGGAGCACACGCCCCTGCCTAGACTTCCCCTCCTGTCTCCTTAGCAGCCAGGCGTCCGTCTCTCTGCAGTGACAGATGTGTCCCTTAAGGCTTTTCCACAGGTGAAACCACGCTTCTCTCTCAGGCTGAGGGGATGCCCAGGCAAAGAGGATTTCGCTCCATGCGGGTTTATTACACCATGCTCTGGAGACTAGCTCAGGCAAGCAGCAGCAGCATCCCACAGACCCGACTCTGATTTCCCAAAGAATGCTGTGCTTTCCCAGAGGGGATGCCCGGGCAGAGAGGCTCTTGCTCTATGCGGGTTGCTCCCACCATGCTGTGAATATTAGGCCAAGGCAAGCAGCAACAGCAGCCCACAGAACTGACTCTGATTTCCCGGCAACAGCTATGCTTTCACAGAGGTTTTCAGCTCTGCCCAAAACGCACTTCGCTGCTGCTTCCTCAGCAATGCTTTGGTTGTTCGCTCTGTTGCCTTAGGATAGAAGAGCTACTGGAGAACTGGTGCCCTTTGAGCCTTCTTTTCCCGGGCTCCATGTTCGCGTCCTGTGTTCACCCTGCCAGGCCTAACTAAGCAGACAGAGCCACAAAGCTGCAGCCGCGTGCGCGGTCTAGGTTTGCACTCTATGCACACTACCATCTACCGGTGTAGGCCATGCTTGGCCTTTTTCTCGGGCACTCAGGCAGACTCGCGGTCTAGGCCAGTGCTATCCCCACAGGAAAGGAGAGGTGACAGGATCCCTGTACACCACCCGTGCACTGAGATGGAGAGTTGTGGGGCATTGTTCCCACTCCTTCCCCGTACACACCGTGCCTCCGCGAACGCTTCCACATCCTGGAGGAATATGGATTCTGATTGCCAATTCTTTCTGGGAGCTGATTCTGCCAGTTCAAGGTAGGCGCCTGGTGGCAAGCCCATGTCTCGACAGGGACAGGGGGCCAACGAGATGCTGTCTCCTTGGACCCAGAGACTCAGGACAGGCATGCTTTCTGCCCAGAATCCTTCCTCAGAGAGGAGCACACGATCCTGCCTAGACTTCCCCTCCTGTCTCCTTAGCAGCCAGGCTTCCGTCTCTCTACAGTGACAGATGTGTCCCTTAAGGCTTTTCCACAGGTGCAACCACGCTTCTCTCTCAGGCAGAGGGGATGCCCAGGCAAAGAGGATTTCGCTCCATGCGGGGTATTACACCATGCTGTGGAGACTAGCTCAGGCACTCATCAGCAGTATCCCACAAACCCGACTCTGATTTCCAAACGAATGCTGTGCTTTCCCAGAGGAGATGCCAAGGCAAAGAGGCCTTCGCTCTATGCGGGTTTCTCCCGCCGTGCTACGAATACTAGGCTCTGTCAAGCAGCAACAGCAGCCCACAGAACAGACTCTGATTTCCCAGCGACTGCTATGCTTTCGCAGATGTTTTTTAGCTTTGCGTGAACCGAACTTCGCTGCTGCTTCCTCAGCAAGGATTTGGGCATTCGCTCTGTTACATCAGGGAAGAAGAGCTGCGGGAGAGCTGGTGCCTCTTGGGCCTTGCTTTCCTGGGCTCCATGTTCGCGCCCCGGCTTCACCCTGCCAGGCCAAACTAAGGCGAAACAGCCACAATCCTGCAGCAGTGTGCATAGGATGGCACGCTATGCACACTACCCTCTCCCGGTGTAGGCAACTCTTGGCCTTTCGCACTGGCCCTCAGGCTGACTCGCGGACTAGGCCAGTGCCTTCCCCACAGGAGAGGAGAAGCGACAGGATCCCTGAACACCGCCCGTTCACTGGAATGGGGAGCTTGGGGCATGGTCCCCACGCCCTCCCCGGAACACCCCCTGCCACCGACAGGGATGCATCTGACTTCCCGTTTTTCGAGGGAGCTGTTTATGCGAGTTCCGGGTATGGCGCCTGGTAGCAAGCCCAAGTCTGCCCTACGGACAGGTGGCCAAGGAGATGCTGTCCCCTTGGGACCAGAGGCACAGGACAGGCCTGCTTTCTGCCCAGACTCCTTCCTCAGAGTGGAGCACGTGCCCCTGGCCTAGGAGTCCCCTCATGTCTCCTTAGCAGCCAGGTTTCCATCTCTCCTAACAGGGAACGGGTGACCTTTGTCTTGCCACCGGCCTGCAGTTTTTGCCAGGGCAGGCTCTCCTGCTTCCCGACAGTTTCCCGACCACAAGGCCATCGGCTCCTTTTCTTCTTCGGGGGTGGTGAGCTGCACCTTCCCTGACATGCTCCTGGGGAGCCCAGTGACAGACTTGTCCCTTTCCTTAAGGTTGTTTCCACAGGCGCAACCACGGTTCTCTCTCAGGAAGAGGGGGATTCCCGGGTAAAGAAGATTTCGCTCCATGCGGGTTTATTACACCCTGCTGTGGAGACTAGCTCAGGCAAGCAGCAGCAGCATCCCACAGACCCGACTCTGATTTCCCAGAGAATGCTGTGCTTTCCCAGATGGGATGCCCGGGCAGAGAGGCTTTTGCTCTATGCCGGTTTCTCCCACCATGCTGCGAATACTAGGCTAAGGCAAGCAGCAACAGCAGCCCACAGAACTGACTGATTTCCCGGCTACAGCTATGCTTTCGCAGATGTTTTCAGCTCTGCCCGAAACGCACTTCGCTGCTGCTTCCTCAGCAAGGCTTTGGGTGTTCGCTCTGTCGCCTTAGGATAGAAGAGCTACGAGAGAACTGGTGCCTCTTGGGTCTTCTTTTCCCGGGCTCCATGTTCGCGTCCTGTGTTCACCCTGCCAGGCCCAACTAAGCAGACAGAGCCACAAAAGCTGCAGCAGCGTGCGCGGCCTAGGTTTGCACTCTATGCACACTACCATCTACCGGTATTGGCCATGCTTGGCCTTTTTCTCGGGCACTCAGGCAGACTCGCGGTCTAGGCCAGTGCTATCCCCACAGGAAAGGAGAGGTGACAGGATCCCTGTACACCACCCGTGCACTGAGATGGAGAGTTGTGGGGCATTGTTCCCACTCTTTCCCCCGTACACACCGTGCCTCCGCGAACGCTTCCACATCCTGGAGGAAGACGGATTCTGACTGTCAATTCTTTCAGGGAGCTGTTTCTGCGAGTTCCGGGTTGGGGCCTGGTGGCAAGCCCATGTCTCCACAGGGACAGGTGGCCAAGGAGCTGCTGTCTCCTTGGACCCAGAGGCTCAGGACAGGCAAGCTTTCTGCCCAGAATCCTTCCTCAGAGTGGAGCACACGCCCCTGCCTAGACTTCCCCTCCTGTCTCCTTAGCAGCCAGGCGTCCGTCTCTCTGCAGTGACAGATGTGTCCCTTAAGGCTTTTCCACAGGTGAAACCACGCTTCTCTCTCAGGCTGAGGGGATGCCCAGGCAAAGAGGATTTCGCTCCATGCGGGTTTATTACACCATGCTCTGGAGACTAGCTCAGGCAAGCAGCAGCAGCATCCCACAGACCCGACTCTGATTTCCCAAAGAATGCTGTGCTTTCCCAGAGGGGATGCCCGGGCAGAGAGGCTCTTGCTCTATGCGGGTTGCTCCCACCATGCTGTGAATATTAGGCCAAGGCAAGCAGCAACAGCAGCCCACAGAACTGACTCTGATTTCCCGGCAACAGCTATGCTTTCACAGAGGTTTTCAGCTCTGCCCAAAACGCACTTCGCTGCTGCTTCCTCAGCAATGCTTTGGTTGTTCGCTCTGTTGCCTTAGGATAGAAGAGCTACTGGAGAACTGGTGCCCTTTGAGCCTTCTTTTCCCGGGCTCCATGTTCGCGTCCTGTGTTCACCCTGCCAGGCCTAACTAAGCAGACAGAGCCACAAAGCTGCAGCCGCGTGCGCGGTCTAGGTTTGCACTCTATGCACACTACCATCTACCGGTGTAGGCCATGCTTGGCCTTTTTTCTCGGGCACTCAGGCAGACTCGCGGTCTAGGCCAGTGCTATCCCCACAGGAAAGGAGAGGTGACAGGATCCCTGTACACCACCCGTGCACTGAGATGGAGAGTTGTGGGGCATTGTTCCCACTCCTTCCCCGTACACACCGTGCCTCCGCGAACGCTTCCACATCCTGGAGGAATATGGATTCTGATTGCCAATTCTTTCTGGGAGCTGATTCTGCCAGTTCAAGGTAGGCGCCTGGTGGCAAGCCCATGTCTCGACAGGGACAGGGGGCCAACGAGATGCTGTCTCCTTGGACCCAGAGACTCAGGACAGGCATGCTTTCTGCCCAGAATCCTTCCTCAGAGAGGAGCACACGATCCTGCCTAGACTTCCCCTCCTGTCTCCTTAGCAGCCAGGCTTCCGTCTCTCTACAGTGACAGATGTGTCCCTTAAGGCTTTTCCACAGGTGCAACCACGCTTCTCTCTCAGGCAGAGGGGATGCCCAGGCAAAGAGGATTTCGCTCCATGCGGGGTATTACACCATGCTGTGGAGACTAGCTCAGGCACTCATCAGCAGTATCCCACAAACCCGACTCTGATTTCCAAACGAATGCTGTGCTTTCCCAGAGGAGATGCCAAGGCAAAGAGGCCTTCGCTCTATGCGGGTTTCTCCCGCCGTGCTACGAATACTAGGCTCTGTCAAGCAGCAACAGCAGCCCACAGAACAGACTCTGATTTCCCAGCGACTGCTATGCTTTCGCAGATGTTTTTTAGCTTTGCGTGAACCGAACTTCGCTGCTGCTTCCTCAGCAAGGATTTGGGCATTCGCTCTGTTACATCAGGGAAGAAGAGCTGCGGGAGAGCTGGTGCCTCTTGGGCCTTGCTTTCCTGGGCTCCATGTTCGCGCCCCGGCTTCACCCTGCCAGGCCAAACTAAGGCGAAACAGCCACAATCCTGCAGCAGTGTGCATAGGATGGCACTCTATGCACACTACCCTCTCCCGGTGTAGGCAACTCTTGGCCTTTCGCACTGGCCCTCAGGCTGACTCGCGGACTAGGCCAGTGCCTTCCCCACAGGAGAGGAGAAGCGACAGGATCCCTGAACACCGCCCGTTCACTGGAATGGGGAGCTTGGGGCATGGTCCCCACGCCTTCCCCGGAACACCCCCCTGCCACCGACAGGGATGCATCTGACTTCCCGTTTTTCGAGGGAGCTGTTTATGCGAGTTCCGGGTATGGCGCCTGGTAGCAAGCCCAAGTCTGCCCTACGGACAGGTGGCCAAGGAGATGCTGTCCCCTTGGGACCAGAGGCACAGGACAGGCCTGCTTTCTGCCCAGACTCCTTCCTCAGAGTGGAGCACGTGCCCCTGGCCTAGGAGTCCCCTCATGTCTCCTTAGCAGCCAGGTTTCCATCTCTCCTAACACAGGGAACGGGTGACCTTTGTCTTGCCACCGGCCTGCAGTTTTTGCCAGGGCAGGCTCTCCTGCTTCCCGACAGTTTTCCCGACCACAAGGCCATCGGCTCCTTTTCTTCTTCGGGGGGGGTGGTGAGCTGCACCTTCCCTGACATGCTCCTGGGGAGCCCAGTGACAGACTTGTCCCTTTCCTTAAGGTTGTTTCCACAGGCGCAACCACGGTTCTCTCTCAGGAAGAGGGGGATTCCCGGGTAAAGAAGATTTCGCTCCATGCGGGTTTATTACACCCTGCTGTGGAGACTAGCTCAGGCAAGCAGCAGCAGCATCCCACAGACCCGACTCTGATTTCCCAGAGAATGCTGTGCTTTCCCAGATGGGATGCCCGGGCAGAGAGGCTTTTGCTCTATGCCGGTTTCTCCCACCATGCTGCGAATACTAGGCTAAGGCAAGCAGCAACAGCAGCCCACAGAACTGACTGATTTCCCGGCTACAGCTATGCTTTCGCAGATGTTTTCAGCTCTGCCCGAAACGCACTTCGCTGCTGCTTCCTCAGCAAGGCTTTGGGTGTTCGCTCTGTCGCCTTAGGATAGAAGAGCTACGAGAGAACTGGTGCCTCTTGGGTCTTCTTTTTCCCGGGCTCCATGTTCGCGTCCTGTGTTCACCCTGCCAGGCCCAACTAAGCAGACAGAGCCACAAAGCTGCAGCAGCGTGCGCGGCCTAGGTTTGCACTCTATGCACACTACCATCTACCGGTATTGGCCATGCTTGGCTTTTTTTTCTCGGGCACTCAGGCAGACTCGCGGTCTAGGCCAGTGCTATCCCCACAGGAAAGGAGAGGTGACAGGATCCCTGTACACCACCCGTGCACTGAGATGGAGAGTTGTGGGGCATTGTTCCCACTCTTTCCCCGTACACACCGTGCCTCCGCGAACGCTTCCACATCCTGGAGGAAGACGGATTCTGACTGTCAATTCTTTCAGGGAGCTGTTTTCTGCGAGTTCCGGGTTGGGGCCTGGTGGCAAGCCCATGTCTCCACAGGGACAGGTGGCCAAGGAGCTGCTGTCTCCTTGGACCCAGAGGCTCAGGACAGGCAAGCTTTCTGCCCAGAATCCTTCCTCAGAGTGGAGCACACGCCCCTGCCTAGACTTCCCCTCCTGTCTCCTTAGCAGCCAGGCGTCCGTCTCTCTGCAGTGACAGATGTGTCCCTTAAGGCTTTTCCACAGGTGAAACCACGCTTCTCTCTCTCAGGCTGAGGGGATGCCCAGGCAAAGAGGATTTCGCTCCATGCGGGTTTATTACACCATGCTCTGGAGACTAGCTCAGGCAAGCAGCAGCAGCATCCCACAGACCCGACTCTGATTTCCCAAAGAATGCTGTGCTTTCCCAGAGGGGATGCCCGGGCAGAGAGGCTCTTGCTCTATGCGGGTTGCTCCCACCATGCTGTGAATATTAGGCCAAGGCAAGCAGCAACAGCAGCCCACAGAACTGACTCTGATTTCCCGGCAACAGCTATGCTTTCACAGAGGTTTTCAGCTCTGCCCAAAACGCACTTCGCTGCTGCTTCCTCAGCAATGCTTTGGTTGTTCGCTCTGTTGCCTTAGGATAGAAGAGCTACTGGAGAACTGGTGCCCTTTGAGCCTTCTTTTCCCGGGCTCCATGTTCGCGTCCTGTGTTCACCCTGCCAGGCCTAACTAAGCAGACAGAGCCACACAAAGCTGCAGCCGCGTGCGCGGTCTAGGTTTGCACTCTATGCACACTACCATCTACCGGTGTAGGCCATGCTTGGCCTTTTTCTCGGGCACTCAGGCAGACTCGCGGTCTAGGCCAGTGCTATCCCCACAGGAAAGGAGAGGTGACAGGATCCCTGTACACACCACCCGTGCACTGAGATGGAGAGTTGTGGGGCATTGTTCCCACTCCTTCCCCGTACACACCGTGCCTCCGCGAACGCTTCCACATCCTGGAGGAATATGGATTCTGATTGCCAATTCTTTCTGGGAGCTGATTCTGCCAGTTCAAGGTAGGCGCCTGGTGGCAAGCCCATGTCTCGACAGGGACAGGGGGCCAACGAGATGCTGTCTCCTTGGACCCAGAGACTCAGGACAGGCATGCTTTCTGCCCAGAATCCTTCCTCAGAGAGGAGCACACGATCCTGCCTAGACTTCCCCTCCTGTCTCCTTAGCAGCCAGGCTTCCGTCTCTCTACAGTGACAGATGTGTCCCTTAAGGCTTTTCCACAGGTGCAACCACGCTTCTCTCTCAGGCAGAGGGGATGCCCAGGCAAAGAGGATTTCGCTCCATGCGGGGTATTACACCATGCTGTGGAGACTAGCTCAGGCACTCATCAGCAGTATCCCACAAACCCGACTCTGATTTCCAAACGAATGCTGTGCTTTCCCAGAGGAGATGCCAAGGCAAAGAGGCCTTCGCTCTATGCGGGTTTCTCCCGCCGTGCTACGAATACTAGGCTCTGTCAAGCAGCAACAGCAGCCCACAGAACAGACTCTGATTTCCCAGCGACTGCTATGCTTTCGCAGATGTTTTTTAGCTTTGCGTGAACCGAACTTCGCTGCTGCTTCCTCAGCAAGGATTTGGGCATTCGCTCTGTTACATCAGGGAAGAAGAGCTGCGGGAGAGCTGGTGCCTCTTGGGCCTTGCTTTCCTGGGCTCCATGTTCGCGCCCCGGCTTCACCCTGCCAGGCCAAACTAAGGCGAAACAGCCACAATCCTGCAGCAGTGTGCATAGGATGGCACGCTATGCACACTACCCTCTCCCGGTGTAGGCAACTCTTGGCCTTTCGCACTGGCCCTCAGGCTGACTCGCGGACTAGGCCAGTGCCTTCCCCACAGGAGAGGAGAAGCGACAGGATCCCTGAACACCGCCCGTTCACTGGAATGGGGAGCTTGGGGCATGGTCCCCACGCCTTCCCCGGAACACCCCCTGCCACCGACAGGGATGCATCTGACTTCCCGTTTTTCGAGGGAGCTGTTTATGCGAGTTCCGGGTATGGCGCCTGGTAGCAAGCCCAAGTCTGCCCTACGGACAGGTGGCCAAGGAGATGCTGTCCCCTTGGGACCAGAGGCACAGGACAGGCCTGCTTTCTGCCCAGACTCCTTCCTCAGAGTGGAGCACGTGCCCCTGGCCTAGGAGTCCCCTCATGTCTCCTTAGCAGCCAGGTTTCCATCTCTCCTAACAGGGAACGGGTGACCTTTGTCTTGCCACCGGCCTGCAGTTTTTGCCAGGGCAGGCTCTCCTGCTTCCCGACAGTTTCCCGACCACAAGGCCATCGGCTCCTTTTTTTTTCTTCTTCGGGGGTGGTGAGCTGCACCTTCCCTGACATGCTCCTGGGGAGCCCAGTGACAGACTTGTCCCTTTCCTTAAGGTTGTTTCCACAGGCGCAACCACGGTTCTCTCTCAGGAAGAGGGGGATTCCCGGGTAAAGAAGATTTCGCTCCATGCGGGTTTATTACACCCTGCTGTGGAGACTAGCTCAGGCAAGCAGCAGCAGCATCCCACAGACCCGACTCTGATTTCCCAGAGAATGCTGTGCTTTCCCAGATGGGATGCCCGGGCAGAGAGGCTTTTGCTCTATGCCGGTTTCTCCCACCATGCTGCGAATACTAGGCTAAGGCAAGCAGCAACAGCAGCCCACAGAACTGACTGATTTCCCGGCTACAGCTATGCTTTCGCAGATGTTTTCAGCTCTGCCCGAAACGCACTTCGCTGCTGCTTCCTCAGCAAGGCTTTGGGTGTTCGCTCTGTCGCCTTAGGATAGAAGAGCTACGAGAGAACTGGTGCCTCTTGGGTCTTCTTTTCCCGGGCTCCATGTTCGCGTCCTGTGTTCACCCTGCCAGGCCCAACTAAGCAGACAGAGCCACAAAGCTGCAGCAGCGTGCGCGGCCTAGGTTTGCACTCTATGCACACTACCATCTACCGGTATTGGCCATGCTTGGCCTTTTTCTCGGGCACTCAGGCAGACTCGCGGTCTAGGCCAGTGCTATCCCCACAGGAAAGGAGAGGTGACAGGATCCCTGTACACCACCCGTGCACTGAGATGGAGAGTTGTGGGGCATTGTTCCCACTCTTTCCCCGTACACACCGTGCCTCCGCGAACGCTTCCACATCCTGGAGGAAGACGGATTCTGACTGTCAATTCTTTCAGGGAGCTGTTTCTGCGAGTTCCGGGTTGGGGCCTGGTGGCAAGCCCATGTCTCCACAGGGACAGGTGGCCAAGGAGCTGCTGTCTCCTTGGACCCAGAGGCTCAGGACAGGCAAGCTTTCTGCCCAGAATCCTTCCTCAGAGTGGAGCACACGCCCCTGCCTAGACTTCCCCTCCTGTCTCCTTAGCAGCCAGGCGTCCGTCTCTCTGCAGTGACAGATGTGTCCCTTAAGGCTTTTCCACAGGTGAAACCACGCTTCTCTCTCAGGCTGAGGGGATGCCCAGGCAAAGAGGATTTCGCTCCATGCGGGTTTATTACACCATGCTCTGGAGACTAGCTCAGGCAAGCAGCAGCAGCATCCCACAGACCCGACTCTGATTTCCCAAAGAATGCTGTGCTTTCCCAGAGGGGATGCCCGGGCAGAGAGGCTCTTGCTCTATGCGGGTTGCTCCCACCATGCTGTGAATATTAGGCCAAGGCAAGCAGCAACAGCAGCCCACAGAACTGACTCTGATTTCCCGGCAACAGCTATGCTTTCACAGAGGTTTTCAGCTCTGCCCAAAACGCACTTCGCTGCTGCTTCCTCAGCAATGCTTTGGTTGTTCGCTCTGTTGCCTTAGGATAGAAGAGCTACTGGAGAACTGGTGCCCTTTGAGCCTTCTTTTCCCGGGCTCCATGTTCGCGTCCTGTGTTCACCCTGCCAGGCCTAACTAAGCAGACAGAGCCACAAAGCTGCAGCCGCGTGCGCGGTCTAGGTTTGCACTCTATGCACACTACCATCTACCGGTGTAGGCCATGCTTGGCCCTTTTTCTCGGGCACTCAGGCAGACTCGCGGTCTAGGCCAGTGCTATCCCCAGGAAAGGAGAGGTGACAGGATCCCTGTACACCACCCGTGCACTGAGATGGAGAGTTGTGGGGCATTGTTCCCACTCCTTCCCCGTACACACCGTGCCTCCGCGAACGCTTCCACATCCTGGAGGAATATGGATTCTGATTGCCAATTCTTTCTGGGAGCTGATTCTGCCAGTTCAAGGTAGGCGCCTGGTGGCAAGCCCATGTCTCGACAGGGACAGGGGGCCAACGAGATGCTGTCTCCTTGGACCCAGAGACTCAGGACAGGCATGCTTTCTGCCCAGAATCCTTCCTCAGAGAGGAGCACACGATCCTGCCTAGACTTCCCCTCCTGTCTCCTTAGCAGCCAGGCTTCCGTCTCTCTACAGTGACAGATGTGTCCCTTAAGGCTTTTCCACAGGTGCAACCACGCTTCTCTCTCAGGCAGAGGGGATGCCCAGGCAAAGAGGATTTCGCTCCATGCGGGGTATTACACCATGCTGTGGAGACTAGCTCAGGCACTCATCAGCAGTATCCCACAAACCCGACTCTGATTTCCAAACGAATGCTGTGCTTTCCCAGAGGAGATGCCAAGGCAAAGAGGCCTTCGCTCTATGCGGGTTTCTCCCGCCGTGCTACGAATACTAGGCTCTGTCAAGCAGCAACAGCAGCCCACAGAACAGACTCTGATTTCCCAGCGACTGCTATGCTTTCGCAGATGTTTTTTAGCTTTGCGTGAACCGAACTTCGCTGCTGCTTCCTCAGCAAGGATTTGGGCATTCGCTCTGTTACATCAGGGAAGAAGAGCTGCGGGAGAGCTGGTGCCTCTTGGGCCTTGCTTTCCTGGGCTCCATGTTCGCGCCCCGGCTTCACCCTGCCAGGCCAAACTAAGGCGAAACAGCCACAATCCTGCAGCAGTGTGCATAGGAAGGCACTCTATGCACACTACCCTCTCCCGGTGTAGGCAACTCTTGGCCTTTCGCACTGGCCCTCAGGCTGACTCGCGGACTAGGCCAGTGCCTTCCCCACAGGAGAGGAGAAGCGACAGGATCCCTGAACACCGCCCGTTCACTGGAATGGGGAGCTTGGGGCATGGTCCCCACGCCTTCCCCGGAACACCCCCTGCCACCGACAGGGATGCATCTGACTTCCCGTTTTTTTCGAGGGAGCTGTTTATGCGAGTTCCGGGTATGGCGCCTGGTAGCAAGCCCAAGTCTGCCCTACGGACAGGTGGCCAAGGAGATGCTGTCCCCTTGGGACCAGAGGCACAGGACAGGCCTGCTTTCTGCCCAGACTCCTTCCTCAGAGTGGAGCACGTGCCCCTGGCCTAGGAGTCCCCTCATGTCTCCTTAGCAGCCAGGTTTCCATCTCTCCTAACAGGGAACGGGTGACCTTTGTCTTGCCACCGGCCTGCAGTTTTTGCCAGGGCAGGCTCTCCTGCTTCCCGACAGTTTCCCGACCACAAGGCCATCGGCTCCTTTTCTTCTTCGGGGGTGGTGAGCTGCACCTTCCCTGACATGCTCCTGGGGAGCCCAGTGACAGACTTGTCCCTTTCCTTAAGGTTGTTTCCACAGGCGCAACCACGGTTCTCTCTCAGGAAGAGGGGGATTCCCGGGTAAAGAAGATTTCGCTCCATGCGGGTTTATTACACCCTGCTGTGGAGACTAGCTCAGGCAAGCAGCAGCAGCATCCCACAGACCCGACTCTGATTTCCCAGAGAATGCTGTGCTTTCCCAGATGGGATGCCCGGGCAGAGAGGCTTTTGCTCTATGCCGGTTTCTCCCACCATGCTGCGAATACTAGGCTAAGGCAAGCAGCAACAGCAGCCCACAGAACTGACTGATTTCCCGGCTACAGCTATGCTTTCGCAGATGTTTTCAGCTCTGCCCGAAACGCACTTCGCTGCTGCTTCCTCAGCAAGGCTTTGGGTGTTCGCTCTGTCGCCTTAGGATAGAAGAGCTACGAGAGAACTGGTGCCTCTTGGGTCTTCTTTTCCCGGGCTCCATGTTCGCGTCCTGTGTTCACCCTGCCAGGCCCAACTAAGCAGACAGAGCCACAAAGCTGCAGCAGCGTGCGCGGCCTAGGGTTTGCACTCTATGCACACTACCATCTACCGGTATTGGCCATGCTTGGCCTTTTTCTCGGGCACTCAGGCAGACTCGCGGTCTAGGCCAGTGCTATCCCCACAGGAAAGGAGAGGTGACAGGATCCCTGTACACCACCCGTGCACTGAGATGGAGAGTTGTGGGGCATTGTTCCCACTCTTTCCCCGTACACACCGTGCCTCCGCGAACGCTTCCACATCCTGGAGGAAGACGGATTCTGACTGTCAATTCTTTCAGGGAGCTGTTTCTGCGAGTTCCGGGTTGGGGCCTGGTGGCAAGCCCATGTCTCCACAGGGACAGGTGGCCAAGGAGCTGCTGTCTCCTTGGACCCAGAGGCTCAGGACAGGCAAGCTTTCTGCCCAGAATCCTTCCTCAGAGTGGAGCACACGCCCCTGCCTAGACTTCCCCTCCTGTCTCCTTAGCAGCCAGGCGTCCGTCTCTCTGCAGTGACAGATGTGTCCCTTAAGGCTTTTCCACAGGTGAAACCACGCTTCTCTCTCAGGCTGAGGGGATGCCCAGGCAAAGAGGATTTCGCTCCATGCGGGTTTATTACACCATGCTCTGGAGACTAGCTCAGGCAAGCAGCAGCAGCATCCCACAGACCCGACTCTGATTTCCCAAAGAATGCTGTGCTTTCCCAGAGGGGATGCCCGGGCAGAGAGGCTCTTGCTCTATGCGGGTTGCTCCCACCATGCTGTGAATATTAGGCCAAGGCAAGCAGCAACACAGCAGCCCACAGAACTGACTCTGATTTCCCGGCAACAGCTATGCTTTCACAGAGGTTTTCAGCTCTGCCCAAAACGCACTTCGCTGCTGCTTCCTCAGCAATGCTTTGGTTGTTCGCTCTGTTGCCTTAGGATAGAAGAGCTACTGGAGAACTGGTGCCCTTTGAGCCTTCTTTTCCCGGGCTCCATGTTCGCGTCCTGTGTTCACCCTGCCAGGCCTAACTAAGCAGACAGAGCCACAAAGCTGCAGCCGCGTGCGCGGTCTAGGTTTGCACTCTATGCACACTACCATCTACCGGTGTAGGCCATGCTTGGCCTTTTTTCTCGGGCACTCAGGCAGACTCGCGGTCTAGGCCAGTGCTATCCCCACAGGAAAGGAGAGGTGACAGGATCCCTGTACACCACCCGTGCACTGAGATGGAGAGTTGTGGGGCATTGTTCCCACTCCTTCCCCGTACACACCGTGCCTCCGCGAACGCTTCCACATCCTGGAGGAATATGGATTCTGATTGCCAATTCTTTCTGGGAGCTGATTCTGCCAGTTCAAGGTAGGCGCCTGGTGGCAAGCCCATGTCTCGACAGGGACAGGGGGCCAACGAGATGCTGTCTCCTTGGACCCAGAGACTCAGGACAGGCATGCTTTCTGCCCAGAATCCTTCCTCAGAGAGGAGCACACGATCCTGCCTAGACTTTCCCCTCCTGTCTCCTTAGCAGCCAGGCTTCCGTCTCTCTACAGTGACAGATGTGTCCCTTAAGGCTTTTCCACAGGTGCAACCACGCTTCTCTCTCAGGCAGAGGGGATGCCCAGGCAAAGAGGATTTCGCTCCATGCGGGGTATTACACCATGCTGTGGAGACTAGCTCAGGCACTCATCAGCAGTATCCCACAAACCCGACTCTGATTTCCAAACGAATGCTGTGCTTTCCCAGAGGAGATGCCAAGGCAAAGAGGCCTTCGCTCTATGCGGGTTTCTCCCGCCGTGCTACGAATACTAGGCTCTGTCAAGCAGCAACAGCAGCCCACAGAACAGACTCTGATTTCCCAGCGACTGCTATGCTTTCGCAGATGTTTTTTAGCTTTGCGTGAACCGAACTTCGCTGCTGCTTCCTCAGCAAGGATTTGGGCATTCGCTCTGTTACATCAGGGAGGGAAGAAGAGCTGCGGGAGAGCTGGTGCCTCTTGGGCCTTGCTTTCCTGGGCTCCATGTTCGCGCCCCGGCTTCACCCTGCCAGGCCAAACTAAGGCGAAACAGCCACAATCCTGCAGCAGTGTGCATAGGATGGCACTCTATGCACACTACCCTCTCCCGGTGTAGGCAACTCTTGGCCTTTCGCACTGGCCCTCAGGCTGACTCGCGGACTAGGCCAGTGCCTTCCCCACAGGAGAGGAGAAGCGACAGGATCCCTGAACACCGCCCGTTCACTGGAATGGGGAGCTTGGGGCATGGTCCCCACGCCTTCCCCGGAACACCCCCTGCCACCGACAGGGATGCATCTGACTTCCCGTTTTTCGAGGGAGCTGTTTATGCGAGTTCCGGGTATGGCGCCTGGTAGCAAGCCCAAGTCTGCCCTACGGACAGGTGGCCAAGGAGATGCTGTCCCCTTGGGACCAGAGGCACAGGACAGGCCTGCTTTCTGCCCAGACTCCTTCCTCAGAGTGGAGCACGTGCCCCTGGCCTAGGAGTCCCCTCATGTCTCCTTAGCAGCCAGGTTTCCATCTCTCCTAACAGGGAACGGGTGACCTTTGTCTTGCCACCGGCCTGCAGTTTTTGCCAGGGCAGGCTCTCCTGCTTCCCGACAGTTTCCCGACCACAAGGCCATCGGCTCCTTTTCTTCTTCGGGGGTGGTGAGCTGCACCTTCCCTGACATGCTCCTGGGGAGCCCAGTGACAGACTTGTCCCTTTCCTTAAGGTTGTTTCCACAGGCGCAACCACGGTTCTCTCTCAGGAAGAGGGGGATTCCCGGGTAAAGAAGATTTCGCTCCATGCGGGTTTATTACACCCTGCTGTGGAGACTAGCTCAGGCAAGCAGCAGCAGCATCCCACAGACCCGACTCTGATTTCCCAGAGAATGCTGTGCTTTCCCAGATGGGATGCCCGGGCAGAGAGGCTTTTGCTCTATGCCGGTTTCTCCCACCATGCTGCGAATACTAGGCTAAGGCAAGCAGCAACAGCAGCCCACAGAACTGACTGATTTCCCGGCTACAGCTATGCTTTCGCAGATGTTTTCAGCTCTGCCCGAAACGCACTTCGCTGCTGCTGCTTCCTCAGCAAGGCTTTGGGTGTTCGCTCTGTCGCCTTAGGATAGAAGAGCTACGAGAGAACTGGTGCCTCTTGGGTCTTTCTTTTCCCGGGCTCCATGTTCGCGTCCTGTGTTCACCCTGCCAGGCCCAACTAAGCAGACAGAGCCACAAAGCTGCAGCAGCGTGCGCGGCCTAGGTTTGCACTCTATGCACACTACCATCTACCGGTATTGGCCATGCTTGGCCTTTTTCTCGGGCACTCAGGCAGACTCGCGGTCTAGGCCAGTGCTATCCCCACAGGAAAGGAGAGGTGACAGGATCCCTGTACACCACCCGTGCACTGAGATGGAGAGTTGTGGGGCATTGTTCCCACTCTTTCCCCGTACACACCGTGCCTCCGCGAACGCTTCCACATCCTGGAGGAAGACGGATTCTGACTGTCAATTCTTTCAGGGAGCTGTTTCTGCGAGTTCCGGGTTGGGGCCTGGTGGCAAGCCCATGTCTCCACAGGGACAGGTGGCCAAGGAGCTGCTGTCTCCTTGGACCCAGAGGCTCAGGACAGGCAAGCTTTCTGCCCAGAATCCTTCCTCAGAGTGGAGCACACGCCCCTGCCTAGACTTCCCCTCCTGTCTCCTTAGCAGCCAGGCGTCCGTCTCTCTGCAGTGACAGATGTGTCCCTTAAGGCTTTTCCACAGGTGAAACCACGCTTCTCTCTCAGGCTGAGGGGATGCCCAGGCAAAGAGGATTTCGCTCCATGCGGGTTTATTACACCATGCTCTGGAGACTAGCTCAGGCAAGCAGCAGCAGCATCCCACAGACCCGACTCTGATTTCCCAAAGAATGCTGTGCTTTCCCAGAGGGGATGCCCGGGCAGAGAGGCTCTTGCTCTATGCGGGTTGCTCCCACCATGCTGTGAATATTAGGCCAAGGCAAGCAGCAACAGGCAGCCCACAGAACTGACTCTGATTTCCCGGCAACAGCTATGCTTTCACAGAGGTTTTCAGCTCTGCCCAAAACGCACTTCGCTGCTGCTTCCTCAGCAATGCTTTGGTTGTTCGCTCTGTTGCCTTAGGATAGAAGAGCTACTGGAGAACTGGTGCCCTTTGAGCCTTCTTTTCCCGGGCTCCATGTTCGCGTCCTGTGTTCACCCTGCCAGGCCTAACTAAGCAGACAGAGCCACAAAGCTGCAGCCGCGTGCGCGGTCTAGGTTTGCACTCTATGCACACACTACCATCTACCGGTGTAGGCCATGCTTGGCCTTTTTCTCGGGCACTCAGGCAGACTCGCGGTCTAGGCCAGTGCTATCCCCACAGGAAAGGAGAGGTGACAGGATCCCTGTACACCACCCGTGCACTGAGATGGAGAGTTGTGGGGCATTGTTCCCACTCCTTCCCCGTACACACCGTGCCTCCGCGAACGCTTCCACATCCTGGAGGAATATGGATTCTGATTGCCAATTCTTTCTGGGAGCTGATTCTGCCAGTTCAAGGTAGGCGCCTGGTGGCAAGCCCATGTCTCGACAGGGACAGGGGGCCAACGAGATGCTGTCTCCTTGGACCCAGAGACTCAGGACAGGCATGCTTTCTGCCCAGAATCCTTCCTCAGAGAGGAGCACACGATCCTGCCTAGACTTCCCCTCCTGTCTCCTTAGCAGCCAGGCTTCCGTCTCTCTACAGTGACAGATGTGTCCCTTAAGGCTTTTCCACAGGTGCAACCACGCTTCTCTCTCAGGCAGAGGGGATGCCCAGGCAAAGAGGATTTCGCTCCATGCGGGGTATTACACCATGCTGTGGAGACTAGCTCAGGCACTCATCAGCAGTATCCCACAAACCCGACTCTGATTTCCAAACGAATGCTGTGCTTTCCCAGAGGAGATGCCAAGGCAAAGAGGCCTTCGCTCTATGCGGGTTTCTCCCGCCGTGCTACGAATACTAGGCTCTGTCAAGCAGCAACAGCAGCCCACAGAACAGACTCTGATTTCCCAGCGACTGCTATGCTTTCGCAGATGTTTTTTAGCTTTGCGTGAACCGAACTTCGCTGCTGCTTCCTCAGCAAGGATTTGGGCATTCGCTCTGTTACATCAGGGAAGAAGAGCTGCGGGAGAGCTGGTGCCTCTTGGGCCTTGCTTTCCTGGGCTCCATGTTCGCGCGCGCCCCGGCTTCACCCTGCCAGGCCAAACTAAGGCGAAACAGCCACAATCCTGCAGCAGTGTGCATAGGATGGCACGCTATGCACACTACCCTCTCCCGGTGTAGGCAACTCTTGGCCTTTCGCACTGGCCCTCAGGCTGACTCGCGGACTAGGCCAGTGCCTTCCCCACAGGAGAGGAGAAGCGACAGGATCCCTGAACACCGCCCGTTCACTGGAATGGGGAGCTTGGGGCATGGTCCCCACGCCTTCCCCGGAACACCCCCTGCCACCGACAGGGATGCATCTGACTTCCCGTTTTTCGAGGGAGCTGTTTATGCGAGTTCCGGGTATGGCGCCTGGTAGCAAGCCCAAGTCTGCCCTACGGACAGGTGGCCAAGGAGATGCTGTCCCCTTGGGACCAGAGGCACAGGACAGGCCTGCTTTCTGCCCAGACTCCTTCCTCAGAGTGGAGCACGTGCCCCTGGCCTAGGAGTCCCCTCATGTCTCCTTAGCAGCCAGGTTTCCATCTCTCCTAACAGGGAACGGGTGACCTTTGTCTTGCCACCGGCCTGCAGTTTTTGCCAGGGCAGGCTCTCCTGCTTCCCGACAGTTTCCCGACCACAAGGCCATCGGCTCCTTTTCTTCTTCGGGGGTGGTGAGCTGCACCTTCCCTGACATGCTCCTGGGGAGCCCAGTGACAGACTTGTCCCTTTCCTTAAGGTTGTTTCCACAGGCGCAACCACGGTTCTCTCTCAGGAAGAGGGGGGGGATTCCCGGGTAAAGAAGATTTCGCTCCATGCGGGTTTATTACACCCTGCTGTGGAGACTAGCTCAGGCAAGCAGCAGCAGCATCCCACAGACCCGACTCTGATTTCCCAGAGAATGCTGTGCTTTCCCAGATGGGATGCCCGGGCAGAGAGGCTTTTGCTCTATGCCGGTTTCTCCCACCATGCTGCGAATACTAGGCTAAGGCAAGCAGCAACAGCAGCCCACAGAACTGACTGATTTCCCGGCTACAGCTATGCTTTCGCAGATGTTTTCAGCTCTGCCCGAAACGCACTTCGCTGCTGCTTCCTCAGCAAGGCTTTGGGTGTTCGCTCTGTCGCCTTAGGATAGAAGAGCTACGAGAGAACTGGTGCCTCTTGGGTCTTCTTTTCCCGGGCTCCATGTTCGCGTCCTGTGTTCACCCTGCCAGGCCCAACTAAGCAGACAGAGCCACAAAGCTGCAGCAGCGTGCGCGGCCTAGGTTTGCACTCTATGCACACTACCATCTACCGGTATTGGCCATGCTTGGCCTTTTTCTCGGGCACTCAGGCAGACTCGCGGTCTAGGCCAGTGCTATCCCCACAGGAAAGGAGAGGTGACAGGATCCCTGTACACCACCCGTGCACTGAGATGGAGAGTTGTGGGGCATTGTTCCCACTCTTTCCCCGTACACACCGTGCCTCCGCGAACGCTTCCACATCCTGGAGGAAGACGGATTCTGACTGTCAATTCTTTCAGGGAGCTGTTTCTGCGAGTTCCGGGTTGGGGCCTGGTGGCAAGCCCATGTCTCCACAGGGACAGGTGGCCAAGGAGCTGCTGTCTCCTTGGACCCAGAGGCTCAGGACAGGCAAGCTTTCTGCCCAGAATCCTTCCTCAGAGTGGAGCACACGCCCCTGCCTAGACTTCCCCTCCTGTCTCCTTAGCAGCCAGGCGTCCGTCTCTCTGCAGTGACAGATGTGTCCCTTAAGGCTTTTCCACAGGTGAAACCACGCTTCTCTCTCAGGCTGAGGGGATGCCCAGGCAAAGAGGATTTCGCTCCATGCGGGTTTATTACACCATGCTCTGGAGACTAGCTCAGGCAAGCAGCAGCAGCAGCATCCCACAGACCCGACTCTGATTTCCCAAAGAATGCTGTGCTTTCCCAGAGGGGATGCCCGGGCAGAGAGGCTCTTGCTCTATGCGGGTTGCTCCCACCATGCTGTGAATATTAGGCCAAGGCAAGCAGCAACAGCAGCCCACAGAACTGACTCTGATTTCCCGGCAACAGCTATGCTTTCACAGAGGTTTTCAGCTCTGCCCAAAACGCACTTCGCTGCTGCTTCCTCAGCAATGCTTTGGTTGTTCGCTCTGTTGCCTTAGGATAGAAGAGCTACTGGAGAACTGGTGCCCTTTGAGCCTTCTTTTCCCGGGCTCCATGTTCGCGTCCTGTGTTCACCCTGCCAGGCCTAACTAAGCAGACAGAGCCACAAAGCTGCTGCAGCCGCGTGCGCGGTCTAGGTTTGCACTCTATGCACACTACCATCTACCGGTGTAGGCCCATGCTTGGCCTTTTTCTCGGGCACTCAGGCAGACTCGCGGTCTAGGCCAGTGCTATCCCCACAGAAAGGAGAGGTGACAGGATCCCTGTACACCACCCGTGCACTGAGATGGAGAGTTGTGGGGCATTGTTCCCACTCCTTCCCCGTACACACCGTGCCTCCGCGAACGCTTCCACATCCTGGAGGAATATGGATTCTGATTGCCAATTCTTTCTGGGAGCTGATTCTGCCAGTTCAAGGTAGGCGCCTGGTGGCAAGCCCATGTCTCGACAGGGACAGGGGGCCAACGAGATGCTGTCTCCTTGGACCCAGAGACTCAGGACAGGCATGCTTTCTGCCCAGAATCCTTCCTCAGAGAGGAGCACACGATCCTGCCTAGACTTCCCCTCCTGTCTCCTTAGCAGCCAGGCTTCCGTCTCTCTACAGTGACAGATGTGTCCCTTAAGGCTTTTCCACAGGTGCAACCACGCTTCTCTCTCAGGCAGAGGGGATGCCCAGGCAAAGAGGATTTCGCTCCATGCGGGGTATTACACCATGCTGTGGAGACTAGCTCAGGCACTCATCAGCAGTATCCCACAAACCCGACTCTGATTTCCAAACGAATGCTGTGCTTTCCCAGAGGAGATGCCAAGGCAAAGAGGCCTTCGCTCTATGCGGGTTTCTCCCGCCGTGCTACGAATACTAGGCTCTGTCAAGCAGCAACAGCAGCCCACAGAACAGACTCTGATTTCCCAGCGACTGCTATGCTTTCGCAGATGTTTTTTAGCTTTGCGTGAACCGAACTTCGCTGCTGCTTCCTCAGCAAGGATTTGGGCATTCGCTCTGTTACATCAGGGAAGAAGAGCTGCGGGAGAGCTGGTGCCTCTTGGGCCTTGCTTTCCTGGGCTCCATGTTCGCGCCCCGGCTTCACCCTGCCAGGCCAAACTAAGGCGAAACAGCCACAATCCTGCAGCAGTGTGCATAGGATGGCACGCTATGCACACTACCCTCTCCCGGTGTAGGCAACTCTTGGCCTTTCGCACTGGCCCTCAGGCTGACTCGCGGACTAGGCCAGTGCCTTCCCCACAGGAGAGGAGAAGCGACAGGATCCCTGAACACCGCCCGTTCACTGGAATGGGGAGCTTGGGGCATGGTCCCCACGCCTTCCCCGGAACACCCCCTGCCACCGACAGGGATGCATCTGACTTCCCGTTTTTCGAGGGAGCTGTTTATGCGAGTTCCGGGTATGGCGCCTGGTAGCAAGCCCAAGTCTGCCCTACGGACAGGTGGCCAAGGAGATGCTGTCCCCTTGGGACCAGAGGCACAGGACAGGCCTGCTTTCTGCCCAGACTCCTTCCTCAGAGTGGAGCACGTGCCCCTGGCCTAGGAGTCCCCTCATGTCTCCTTAGCAGCCAGGTTTCCATCTCTCCTAACAGGGAACGGGTGACCTTTGTCTTGCCACCGGCCTGCAGTTTTTGCCAGGGCAGGCTCTCCTGCTTCCCGACAGTTTCCCGACCACAAGGCCATCGGCTCCTTTTCTTCTTCGGGGGTGGTGAGCTGCACCTTCCCTGACATGCTCCTGGGGAGCCCAGTGACAGACTTGTCCCTTTCCTTAAGGTTGTTTCCACAGGCGCAACCACGGTTCTCTCTCAGGAAGAGGGGGATTCCCGGGTAAAGAAGATTTCGCTCCATGCGGGTTTATTACACCCTGCTGTGGAGACTAGCTCAGGCAAGCAGCAGCAGCATCCCACAGACCCGACTCTGATTTCCCAGAGAATGCTGTGCTTTCCCAGATGGGATGCCCGGGCAGAGAGGCTTTTGCTCTATGCCGGTTTCTCCCACCATGCTGCGAATACTAGGCTAAGGCAAGCAGCAACAGCAGCCCACAGAACTGACTGATTTCCCGGCTACAGCTATGCTTTCGCAGATGTTTTCAGCTCTGCCCGAAACGCACTTCGCTGCTGCTTCCTCAGCAAGGCTTTGGGTGTTCGCTCTGTCGCCTTAGGATAGAAGAGCTACGAGAGAACTGGTGCCTCTTGGGTCTTCTTTTCCCGGGCTCCATGTTCGCGTCCTGTGTTCACCCTGCCAGGCCCAACTAAGCAGACAGAGCCACAAAGCTGCAGCAGCGTGCGCGGCCTAGGTTTGCACTCTATGCACACTACCATCTACCGGTATTGGCCATGCTTGGCCTTTTTCTCGGGCACTCAGGCAGACTCGCGGTCTAGGCCAGTGCTATCCCCACAGGAAAGGAGAGGTGACAGGATCCCTGTACACCACCCGTGCACTGAGATGGAGAGTTGTGGGGCATTGTTCCCACTCTTTCCCCGTACACACCGTGCCTCCGCGAACGCTTCCACATCCTGGAGGAAGACGGATTCTGACTGTCAATTCTTTCAGGGAGCTGTTTCTGCGAGTTCCGGGTTGGGGCCTGGTGGCAAGCCCATGTCTCCACAGGGACAGGTGGCCAAGGAGCTGCTGTCTCCTTGGACCCAGAGGCTCAGGACAGGCAAGCTTTCTGCCCCCAGAATCCTTCCTCAGAGTGGAGCACACGCCCCTGCCTAGACTTCCCCTCCTGTCTCCTTAGCAGCCAGGCGTCCGTCTCTCTGCAGTGACAGATGTGTCCCTTAAGGCTTTTCCACAGGTGAAACCACGCTTCTCTCTCAGGCTGAGGGGATGCCCAGGCAAAGAGGATTTCGCTCCATGCGGGTTTATTACACCATGCTCTGGAGACTAGCTCAGGCAAGCAGCAGCAGCATCCCACAGACCCGACTCTGATTTCCCAAAGAATGCTGTGCTTTCCCAGAGGGGATGCCCGGGCAGAGAGGCTCTTGCTCTATGCGGGTTGCTCCCACCATGCTGTGAATATTAGGCCAAGGCAAGCAGCAACAGCAGCCCACAGAACTGACTCTGATTTCCCGGCAACAGCTATGCTTTCACAGAGTTTTTTCAGCTCTGCCCAAAACGCACTTCGCTGCTGCTTCCTCAGCAATGCTTTGGTTGTTCGCTCTGTTGCCTTAGGATAGAAGAGCTACTGGAGAACTGGTGCCCTTTGAGCCTTCTTTTCCCGGGCTCCATGTTCGCGTCCTGTGTTCACCCTGCCAGGCCTAACTAAGCAGACAGAGCCACAAAGCTGCAGCCGCGTGCGCGGTCTAGGTTTGCACTCTATGCACACTACCATCTACCGGTGTAGGCCATGCTTGGCCTTTTTCTCGGGCACTCAGGCAGACTCGCGGTCTAGGCCAGTGCTATCCCCACAGGAAAGGAGAGGTGACAGGATCCCTGTACACCACCCGTGCACTGAGATGGAGAGTTGTGGGGCATTGTTCCCACTCCTTCCCCGTACACACCGTGCCTCCGCGAACGCTTCCACATCCTGGAGGAATATGGATTCTGATTGCCAATTCTTTCTGGGAGCTGATTCTGCCAGTTCAAGGTAGGCGCCTGGTGGCAAGCCCATGTCTCGACAGGGACAGGGGGCCAACGAGATGCTGTCTCCTTGGACCCAGAGACTCAGGACACGCATGCATGCTTTCTGCCCAGAATCCTTCCTCAGAGAGGAGCACACGATCCTGCCTAGACTTCCCCTCCTGTCTCCTTAGCAGCCAGGCTTCCGTCTCTCTACAGTGACAGATGTGTCCCTTAAGGCTTTTCCACAGGTGCAACCACGCTTCTCTCTCAGGCAGAGGGGATGCCCAGGCAAAGAGGATTTCGCTCCATGCGGGGTATTACACCATGCTGTGGAGACTAGCTCAGGCACTCATCAGCAGTATCCCACAAACCCGACTCTGATTTCCAAACGAATGCTGTGCTTTCCCAGAGGAGATGCCAAGGCAAAGAGGCCTTCGCTCTATGCGGGTTTCTCCCGCCGTGCTACGAATACTAGGCTCTGTCAAGCAGCAACAGCAGCCCACAGAACAGACTCTGATTTCCCAGCGACTGCTATGCTTTCGCAGATGTTTTTTAGCTTTGCGTGAACCGAACTTCGCTGCTGCTTCCTCAGCAAGGATTTGGGCATTCGCTCTGTTACATCAGGGAAGAAGAGCTGCGGGAGAGCTGGTGCCTCTTGGGCCTTGCTTTCCTGGGCTCCATGTTCGCGCCCCGGCTTCACCCTGCCAGGCCAAACTAAGGCGAAAAACAGCCACAATCCTGCAGCAGTGTGCATAGGATGGCACGCTATGCACACTACCCTCTCCCGGTGTAGGCAACTCTTGGCCTTTCGCACTGGCCCTCAGGCTGACTCGCGGACTAGGCCAGTGCCTTCCCCACAGGAGAGGAGAAGCGACAGGATCCCTGAACACCGCCCGTTCACTGGAATGGGGAGCTTTGGGGGCATGGTCCCCACGCCTTCCCCGGAACACCCCCTGCCACCGACAGGGATGCATCTGACTTCCCGTTTTTTCGAGGGAGCTGTTTATGCGAGTTCCGGGTATGGCGCCTGGTAGCAAGCCCAAGTCTGCCCTACGGACAGGTGGCCAAGGAGATGCTGTCCCCTTGGGACCAGAGGCACAGGACAGGCCTGCTTTCTGCCCAGACTCCTTCCTCAGAGTGGAGCACGTGCCCCTGGCCTAGGAGTCCCCTCATGTCTCCTTAGCAGCCAGGTTTCCATCTCTCCTAACAGGGAACGGGTGACCTTTGTCTTGCCACCGGCCTGCAGTTTTTGCCAGGGCAGGCTCTCCTGCTTCCCGACAGTTTCCCGACCACAAGGCCATCGGCTCCTTTTCTTCTTCGGGGGGGGGTGGTGAGCTGCACCTTCCCTGACATGCTCCTGGGGAGCCCAGTGACAGACTTGTCCCTTTCCTTAAGGTTGTTTCCACAGGCGCAACCACGGTTCTCTCTCAGGAAGAGGGGGATTCCCGGGTAAAGAAGATTTCGCTCCATGCGGGTTTATTACACCCTGCTGTGGAGACTAGCTCAGGCAAGCAGCAGCAGCATCCCACAGACCCGACTCTGATTTCCCAGAGAATGCTGTGCTTTCCCAGATGGGATGCCCGGGCAGAGAGGCTTTTGCTCTATGCCGGTTTCTCCCCCACCATGCTGCGAATACTAGGCTAAGGCAAGCAGCAACAGCAGCCCACAGAACTGACTGATTTCCCGGCTACAGCTATGCTTTCGCAGATGTTTTCAGCTCTGCCCGAAACGCACTTCGCTGCTGCTTCCTCAGCAAGGCTTTGGGTGTTCGCTCTGTCGCCTTAGGATAGAAGAGCTACGAGAGAACTGGTGCCTCTTGGGTCTTCTTTTCCCGGGCTCCATGTTCGCGTCCTGTGTTCACCCTGCCAGGCCCAACTAAGCAGACAGAGCCACAAAGCTGCAGCAGCGTGCGCGGCCTAGGTTTGCACTCTATGCACACTACCATCTACCGGTATTGGCCATGCTTGGCCTTTTTCTCGGGCACTCAGGCAGACTCGCGGTCTAGGCCAGTGCTATCCCCACAGGAAAGGAGAGGTGACAGGATCCCTGTACACCACCCGTGCACTGAGATGGAGAGTTGTGGGGCATTGTTCCCACTCTTTCCCCGTACACACCGTGCCTCCGCGAACGCTTCCACATCCTGGAGGAAGACGGATTCTGACTGTCAATTCTTTCAGGGAGCTGTTTCTGCGAGTTCCGGGTTGGGGCCTGGTGGCAAGCCCATGTCTCCACAGGGACAGGTGGCCAAGGAGCTGCTGTCTCCTTGGACCCAGAGGCTCAGGACAGGCAAGCTTTCTGCCCAGAATCCTTCCTCAGAGTGGAGCACACGCCCCTGCCTAGACTTCCCCTCCTGTCTCCTTAGCAGCCAGGCGTCCGTCTCTCTGCAGTGACAGATGTGTCCCTTAAGGCTTTTCCACAGGTGAAACCACGCTTCTCTCTCAGGCTGAGGGGATGCCCAGGCAAAGAGGATTTCGCTCCATGCGGGTTTATTACACCATGCTCTGGAGACTAGCTCAGGCAAGCAGCAGCAGCATCCCACAGACCCGACTCTGATTTCCCAAAGAATGCTGTGCTTTCCCAGAGGGGATGCCCGGGCAGAGAGGCTCTTGCTCTATGCGGGTTGCTCCCACCATGCTGTGAATATTAGGCCAAGGCAAGCAGCAACAGCAGCCCACAGAACTGACTCTGATTTCCCGGCAACAGCTATGCTTTCACAGAGGTTTTCAGCTCTGCCCAAAACGCACTTCGCTGCTGCTTCCTCAGCAATGCTTTGGTTGTTCGCTCTGTTGCCTTAGGATAGAAGAGCTACTGGAGAACTGGTGCCCTTTGAGCCTTCTTTTCCCGGGCTCCATGTTCGCGTCCTGTGTTCACCCTGCCAGGCCTAACTAAGCAGACAGAGCCACAAAGCTGCAGCCGCGTGCGCGGTCTAGGTTTGCACTCTATGCACACTACCATCTACCGGTGTAGGCCATGCTTGGCCTTTTTCTCGGGCACTCAGGCAGACTCGCGGTCTAGGCCAGTGCTATCCCCACAGGAAAGGAGAGGTGACAGGATCCCTGTACACCACCCGTGCACTGAGATGGAGAGTTGTGGGGCATTGTTCCCACTCCTTCCCCCCGTACACACCGTGCCTCCGCGAACGCTTCCACATCCTGGAGGAATATGGATTCTGATTGCCAATTCTTTCTGGGAGCTGATTCTGCCAGTTCAAGGTAGGCGCCTGGTGGCAAGCCCATGTCTCGACAGGGACAGGGGGCCAACGAGATGCTGTCTCCTTGGACCCAGAGACTCAGGACAGGCATGCTTTCTGCCCAGAATCCTTCCTCAGAGAGGAGCACACGATCCTGCCTAGACTTCCCCTCCTGTCTCCTTAGCAGCCAGGCTTCCGTCTCTCTACAGTGACAGATGTGTCCCTTAAGGCTTTTCCACAGGTGCAACCACGCTTCTCTCTCAGGCAGAGGGGATGCCCAGGCAAAGAGGATTTCGCTCCATGCGGGGTATTACACCATGCTGTGGAGACTAGCTCAGGCACTCATCAGCAGTATCCCACAAACCCGACTCTGATTTCCAAACGAATGCTGTGCTTTCCCAGAGGAGATGCCAAGGCAAAGAGGCCTTCGCTCTATGCGGGTTTCTCCCGCCGTGCTACGAATACTAGGCTCTGTCAAGCAGCAACAGCAGCCCACAGAACAGACTCTGATTTCCCAGCGACTGCTATGCTTTCGCAGATGTTTTTTAGCTTTGCGTGAACCGAACTTCGCTGCTGCTTCCTCAGCAAGGATTTGGGCATTCGCTCTGTTACATCAGGGAAGAAGAGCTGCGGGAGAGCTGGTGCCTCTTGGGCCTTGCTTTCCTGGGCTCCATGTTCGCGCCCCGGCTTCACCCTGCCAGGCCAAACTAAGGCGAAACAGCCACAATCCTGCAGCAGTGTGCATAGGATGGCACGCTATGCACACTACCCTCTCCCGGTGTAGGCAACTCTTGGCCTTTCGCACTGGCCCTCAGGCTGACTCGCGGACTAGGCCAGTGCCTTCCCCACAGGAGAGGAGAAGCGACAGGATCCCTGAACACCGCCCGTTCACTGGAATGGGGAGCTTGGGGCATGGGTCCCCACGCCTTCCCCGGAACACCCCCTGCCACCGACAGGGATGCATCTGACTTCCCGTTTTTCGAGGGAGCTGTTTATGCGAGTTCCGGGTATGGCGCCTGGTAGCAAGCCCAAGTCTGCCCTACGGACAGGTGGCCAAGGAGATGCTGTCCCCTTGGGACCAGAGGCACAGGACAGGCCTGCTTTCTGCCCAGACTCCTTCCTCAGAGTGGAGCACGTGCCCCTGGCCTAGGAGTCCCCTCATGTCTCCTTAGCAGCCAGGTTTCCATCTCTCCTAACAGGGAACGGGTGACCTTTGTCTTGCCACCGGCCTGCAGTTTTTGCCAGGGCAGGCTCTCCTGCTTCCCGACAGTTTCCCGACCACAAGGCCATCGGCTCCTTTTCTTCTTCGGGGGGTGGTGAGCTGCACCTTCCCTGACATGCTCCTGGGGAGCCCAGTGACAGACTTGTCCCTTTCCTTAAGGTTGTTTCCACAGGCGCAACCACGGTTCTCTCTCAGGAAGAGGGGGGATTCCCGGGTAAAGAAGATTTCGCTCCATGCGGGTTTATTACACCCTGCTGTGGAGACTAGCTCAGGCAAGCAGCAGCAGCATCCCACAGACCCGACTCTGATTTCCCAGAGAATGCTGTGCTTTCCCAGATGGGATGCCCGGGCAGAGAGGCTTTTGCTCTATGCCGGTTTCTCCCACCATGCTGCGAATACTAGGCTAAGGCAAGCAGCAACAGCAGCCCACAGAACTGACTGATTTCCCGGCTACAGCTATGCTTTCGCAGATGTTTTCAGCTCTGCCCGAAACGCACTTCGCTGCTGCTTCCTCAGCAAGGCTTTGGGTGTTCGCTCTGTCGCCTTAGGATAGAAGAGCTACGAGAGAACTGGTGCCTCTTGGGTCTTCTTTTCCCGGGCTCCATGTTCGCGTCCTGTGTTCACCCTGCCAGGCCCAACTAAGCAGACAGAGCCACAAAGCTGCAGCAGCGTGCGCGGCCTAGGTTTGCACTCTATGCACACTACCATCTACCGGTATTGGCCATGCTTGGCCTTTTTCTCGGGCACTCAGGCAGACTCGCGGTCTAGGCCAGTGCTATCCCCACAGGAAAGGAGAGGTGACAGGATCCCTGTACACCACCCGTGCACTGAGATGGAGAGTTGTGGGGCATTGTTCCCACTCTTTCCCCGTACACACCGTGCCTCCGCGAACGCTTCCACATCCTGGAGGAAGACGGATTCTGACTGTCAATTCTTTCAGGGAGCTGTTTCTGCGAGTTCCGGGTTGGGGCCTGGTGGCAAGCCCATGTCTCCACAGGGACAGGTGGCCAAGGAGCTGCTGTCTCCTTGGACCCAGAGGCTCAGGACAGGCAAGCTTTCTGCCCAGAATCCTTCCTCAGAGTGGAGCACACGCCCCTGCCTAGACTTCCCCTCCTGTCTCCTTAGCAGCCAGGCGTCCGTCTCTCTGCAGTGACAGATGTGTCCCTTAAGGCTTTTCCACAGGTGAAACCACGCTTCTCTCTCAGGCTGAGGGGATGCCCAGGCAAAGAGGATTTCGCTCCATGCGGGTTTATTACACCATGCTCTGGAGACTAGCTCAGGGCAAGCAGCAGCAGCATCCCACAGACCCGACTCTGATTTCCCAAAGAATGCTGTGCTTTCCCAGAGGGGATGCCCGGGCAGAGAGGCTCTTGCTCTATGCGGGTTGCTCCCACCATGCTGTGAATATTAGGCCAAGGCAAGCAGCAACAGCAGCCCACAGAACTGACTCTGATTTCCCGGCAACAGCTATGCTTTCACAGAGGTTTTCAGCTCTGCCCAAAACGCACTTCGCTGCTGCTTCCTCAGCAATGCTTTGGTTGTTCGCTCTGTTGCCTTAGGATAGAAGAGCTACTGGAGAACTGGTGCCCTTTGAGCCTTCTTTTCCCGGGCTCCATGTTCGCGTCCTGTGTTCACCCTGCCAGGCCTAACTAAGCAGACAGAGCCACAAAGCTGCAGCCGCGTGCGTGGTCTAGGTTTTGCACTCTATGCACACTACCATCTACCGGTGTAGGCCATGCTTGGCCTTTTTCTCGGGCACTCAGGCAGACTCGCGGTCTAGGCCAGTGCTATCCCCACAGGAAAGGAGAGGTGACAGGATCCCTGTACACCACCCGTGCACTGAGATGGAGAGTTGTGGGGCATTGTTCCCACTCCTTCCCCGTACACACCGTGCCTCCGCGAACGCTTCCACATCCTGGAGGAATATGGATTCTGATTGCCAATTCTTTCTGGGAGCTGATTCTGCCAGTTCAAGGTAGGCGCCTGGTGGCAAGCCCATGTCTCGACAGGGACAGGGGGCCAACGAGATGCTGTCTCCTTGGACCCAGAGACTCAGGACAGGCATGCTTTCTGCCCAGAATCCTTCCTCAGAGAGGAGCACACGATCCTGCCTAGACTTCCCCTCCTGTCTCCTTAGCAGCCAGGCTTCCGTCTCTCTACAGTGACAGATGTGTCCCTTAAGGCTTTTCCACAGGTGCAACCACGCTTCTCTCTCAGGCAGAGGGGATGCCCAGGCAAAGAGGATTTCGCTCCATGCGGGGTATTACACCATGCTGTGGAGACTAGCTCAGGCACTCATCAGCAGTATCCCACAAACCCGACTCTGATTTCCAAACGAATGCTGTGCTTTCCCAGAGGAGATGCCAAGGCAAAGAGGCCTTCGCTCTATGCGGGTTTCTCCCGCCGTGCTACGAATACTAGGCTCTGTCAAGCAGCAACAGCAGCCCACAGAACAGACTCTGATTTCCCAGCGACTGCTATGCTTTCGCAGATGTTTTTTAGCTTTGCGTGAACCGAACTTCGCTGCTGCTTCCTCAGCAAGGATTTGGGCATTCGCTCTGTTACATCAGGGAAGAAGAGCTGCGGGAGAGCTGGTGCCTCTTGGGCCTTGCTTTCCTGGGCTCCATGTTCGCGCCCCGGCTTCACCCTGCCAGGCCAAACTAAGGCGAAACAGCCACAATCCTGCAGCAGTGTGCATAGGAGGATGGCACGCTATGCACACTACCCTCTCCCGGTGTAGGCAACTCTTGGCCTTTCGCACTGGCCCTCAGGCTGACTCGCGGACTAGGCCAGTGCCTTCCCCACAGGAGAGGAGAAGCGACAGGATCCCTGAACACCGCCCGTTCACTGGAATGGGGAGCTTGGGGCATGGTCCCCACGCCTTCCCCGGAACACCCCCTGCCACCGACAGGGATGCATCTGACTTCCCGTTTTTCGAGGGAGCTGTTTATGCGAGTTCCGGGTATGGCGCCTGGTAGCAAGCCCAAGTCTGCCCTACGGACAGGTGGCCAAGGAGATGCTGTCCCCTTGGGACCAGAGGCACAGGACAGGCCTGCTTTCTGCCCAGACTCCTTCCTCAGAGTGGAGCACGTGCCCCTGGCCTAGGAGTCCCCTCATGTCTCCTTAGCAGCCAGGTTTCCATCTCTCCTAACAGGGAACGGGTGACCTTTGTCTTGCCACCGGCCTGCAGTTTTTGCCAGGGCAGGCTCTCCTGCTTCCCGACAGTTTCCCGACCACAAGGCCATCGGCTCCTTTTCTTCTTCGGGGGTGGTGAGCTGCACCTTCCCTGACATGCTCCTGGGGAGCCCAGTGACAGACTTGTCCCTTTCCTTAAGGTTGTTTCCACAGGCGCAACCACGGTTCTCTCTCAGGAAGAGGGGGATTCCCGGGTAAAGAAGATTTCGCTCCATGCGGGTTTATTACACCCTGCTGTGGAGACTAGCTCAGGCAAGCAGCAGCAGCATCCCACAGACCCGACTCTGATTTCCCAGAGAATGCTGTGCTTTCCCAGATGGGATGCCCGGGCAGAGAGGCTTTTGCTCTATGCCGGTTTCTCCCACCATGCTGCGAATACTAGGCTAAGGCAAGCAGCAACAGCAGCCCACAGAACTGACTGATTTCCCGGCTACAGCTATGCTTTCGCAGATGTTTTCAGCTCTGCCCGAAACGCACTTCGCTGCTGCTTCCTCAGCAAGGCTTTGGGTGTTCGCTCTGTCGCCTTAGGATAGAAGAGCTACGAGAGAACTGGTGCCTCTTGGGTCTTCTTTTCCCGGGCTCCATGTTCGCGTCCTGTGTTCACCCTGCCAGGCCCAACTAAGCAGACAGAGCCACAAAGCTGCAGCAGCGTGCGCGGCCTAGGTTTGCACTCTATGCACACTACCATCTACCGGTATTGGCCATGCTTGGCCTTTTTCTCGGGCACTCAGGCAGACTCGCGGTCTAGGCCAGTGCTATCCCCACAGGAAAGGAGAGGTGACAGGATCCCTGTACACCACCCGTGCACTGAGATGGAGAGTTGTGGGGCATTGTTCCCACTCTTTCCCCGTACACACCGTGCCTCCGCGAACGCTTCCACATCCTGGAGGAAGACGGATTCTGACTGTCAATTCTTTCAGGGAGCTGTTTCTGCGAGTTCCGGGTTGGGGCCTGGTGGCAAGCCCATGTCTCCACAGGGACAGGTGGCCAAGGAGCTGCTGTCTCCTTGGACCCAGAGGCTCAGGACAGGCAAGCTTTCTGCCCAGAATCCTTCCTCAGAGTGGAGCACACGCCCCTGCCTAGACTTCCCCTCCTGTCTCCTTAGCAGCCAGGCGTCCGTCTCTCTGCAGTGACAGATGTGTCCCTTAAGGCTTTTCCACAGGTGAAACCACGCTTCTCTCTCAGGCTGAGGGGATGCCCAGGCAAAGAGGATTTCGCTCCATGCGGGTTTATTACACCATGCTCTGGAGACTAGCTCAGGCAAGCAGCAGCAGCATCCCACAGACCCGACTCTGATTTCCCAAAGAATGCTGTGCTTTCCCAGAGGGGATGCCCGGGCAGAGAGGCTCTTGCTCTATGCGGGTTGCTCCCACCATGCTGTGAATATTAGGCCAAGGCAAGCAGCAACAGCAGCCCACAGAACTGACTCTGATTTCCCCGGCAACAGCTATGCTTTCACAGAGGTTTTCAGCTCTGCCCAAAACGCACTTCGCTGCTGCTTCCTCAGCAATGCTTTGGTTGTTCGCTCTGTTGCCTTAGGATAGAAGAGCTACTGGAGAACTGGTGCCCTTTGAGCCTTCTTTTCCCGGGCTCCATGTTCGCGTCCTGTGTTCACCCTGCCAGGCCTAACTAAGCAGACAGAGCCACAAAGCTGCAGCCGCGTGCGCGGTCTAGGTTTGCACTCTATGCACACTACCATCTACCGGTGTAGGCCATGCTTGGCCTTTTTCTCGGGCACTCAGGCAGACTCGCGGTCTAGGCCAGTGCTATCCCCACAGGAAAGGAGAGGTGACAGGATCCCTGTACACCACCCGTGCACTGAGATGGAGAGTTGTGGGGCATTGTTCCCACTCCTTCCCCGTACACACCGTGCCTCCGCGAACGCTTCCACATCCTGGAGGAATATGGATTCTGATTGCCAATTCTTTCTGGGAGCTGATTCTGCCAGTTCAAGGTAGGCGCCTGGTGGCAAGCCCATGTCTCGACAGGGACAGGGGGCCAACGAGATGATGCTGTCTCCTTGGACCCAGAGACTCAGGACAGGCATGCTTTCTGCCCAGAATCCTTCCTCAGAGAGGAGCACACGATCCTGCCTAGACTTCCCCTCCTGTCTCCTTAGCAGCCAGGCTTCCGTCTCTCTACAGTGACAGATGTGTCCCTTAAGGCTTTTCCACAGGTGCAACCACGCTTCTCTCTCAGGCAGAGGGGATGCCCAGGCAAAGAGGATTTCGCTCCATGCGGGGGGGTATTACACCATGCTGTGGAGACTAGCTCAGGCACTCATCAGCAGTATCCCACAAACCCGACTCTGATTTCCAAACGAATGCTGTGCTTTCCCAGAGGAGATGCCAAGGCAAAGAGGCCTTCGCTCTATGCGGGTTTCTCCCGCCGTGCTACGAATACTAGGCTCTGTCAAGCAGCAACAGCAGCCCACAGAACAGACTCTGATTTCCCAGCGACTGCTATGCTTTCGCAGATGTTTTTTAGCTTTGCGTGAACCGAACTTCGCTGCTGCTTCCTCAGCAAGGATTTGGGCATTCGCTCTGTTACATCAGGGAAGAAGAGCTGCGGGAGAGCTGGTGCCTCTTGGGCCTTGCTTTCCTGGGCTCCATGTTCGCGCCCCGGCTTCACCCTGCCAGGCCAAACTAAGGCGAAACAGCCACAATCCTGCAGCAGTGTGCATAGGATGGCACTCTATGCACACTACCCTCTCCCGGTGTAGGCAACTCTTGGCCTTTCGCACTGGCCCTCAGGCTGACTCGCGGACTAGGCCAGTGCCTTCCCCACAGGAGAGGAGAAGCGACAGGATCCCTGAACACCGCCCGTTCACTGGAATGGGGAGCTTGGGGCATGGTCCCCACGCCTTCCCCGGAACACCCCCTGCCACCGACAGGGATGCATCTGACTTCCCGTTTTTCGAGGGAGCTGTTTATGCGAGTTCCGGGTATGGCGCCTGGTAGCAAGCCCAAGTCTGCCCTACGGACAGGTGGCCAAGGAGAGATGCTGTCCCCTTGGGACCAGAGGCACAGGACAGGCCTGCTTTCTGCCCAGACTCCTTCCTCAGAGTGGAGCACGTGCCCCTGGCCTAGGAGTCCCCTCATGTCTCCTTAGCAGCCAGGTTTCCATCTCTCCTAACAGGGAACGGGTGACCTTTGTCTTGCCACCGGCCTGCAGTTTTTGCCAGGGCAGGCTCTCCTGCTTCCCGACAGTTTCCCGACCACAAGGCCATCGGCTCCTTTTCTTCTTCGGGGGGGTGGTGAGCTGCACCTTCCCTGACATGCTCCTGGGGAGCCCAGTGACAGACTTGTCCCTTTCCTTAAGGTTGTTTCCACAGGCGCAACCACGGTTCTCTCTCAGGAAGAGGGGGATTCCCGGGTAAAGAAGATTTCGCTCCATGCGGGTTTATTACACCCTGCTGTGGAGACTAGCTCAGGCAAGCAGCAGCAGCATCCCACAGACCCGACTCTGATTTCCCAGAGAATGCTGTGCTTTCCCAGATGGGATGCCCGGGCAGAGAGGCTTTTGCTCTATGCCGGTTTCTCCCACCATGCTGCGAATACTAGGCTAAGGCAAGCAGCAACAGCAGCCCACAGAACTGACTGATTTCCCGGCTACAGCTATGCTTTCGCAGATGTTTTCAGCTCTGCCCGAAACGCACTTCGCTGCTGCTTCCTCAGCAAGGCTTTGGGTGTTCGCTCTGTCGCCTTAGGATAGAAGAGCTACGAGAGAACTGGTGCCTCTTGGGTCTTCTTTTCCCGGGCTCCATGTTCGCGTCCTGTGTTCACCCTGCCAGGCCCAACTAAGCAGACAGAGCCACAAAGCTGCAGCAGCGTGCGCGGCCTAGGTTTGCACTCTATGCACACTACCATCTACCGGTATTGGCCATGCTTGGCCTTTTTTTCTCGGGCACTCAGGCAGACTCGCGGTCTAGGCCAGTGCTATCCCCACAGGAAAGGAGAGGTGACAGGATCCCTGTACACCACCCGTGCACTGAGATGGAGAGTTGTGGGGCATTGTTCCCACTCTTTCCCCGTACACACCGTGCCTCCGCGAACGCTTCCACATCCTGGAGGAAGACGGATTCTGACTGTCAATTCTTTCAGGGAGCTGTTTCTGCGAGTTCCGGGTTGGGGCCTGGTGGCAAGCCCATGTCTCCACAGGGACAGGTGGCCAAGGAGCTGCTGTCTCCTTGGACCCAGAGGCTCAGGACAGGCAAGCTTTCTGCCCAGAATCCTTCCTCAGAGTGGAGCACACGCCCCTGCCTAGACTTCCCCTCCTGTCTCCTTAGCAGCCAGGCGTCCGTCTCTCTGCAGTGACAGATGTGTCCCTTAAGGCTTTTCCACAGGTGAAACCACGCTTCTCTCTCAGGCTGAGGGGATGCCCAGGCAAAGAGGATTTCGCTCCATGCGGGTTTATTACACCATGCTCTGGAGACTAGCTCAGGCAAGCAGCAGCAGCATCCCACAGACCCGACTCTGATTTCCCAAAGAATGCTGTGCTTTCCCAGAGGGGATGCCCGGGCAGAGAGGCTCTTGCTCTATGCGGGTTGCTCCCACCATGCTGTGAATATTAGGCCAAGGCAAGCAGCAACAGCAGCCCACAGAACTGACTCTGATTTCCCGGCAACAGCTATGCTTTCACAGAGGTTTTCAGCTCTGCCCAAAACGCACTTCGCTGCTGCTTCCTCAGCAATGCTTTGGTTGTTCGCTCTGTTGCCTTAGGATAGAAGAGCTACTGGAGAACTGGTGCCCTTTGAGCCTTTTTTCCCGGGCTCCATGTTCGCGTCCTGTGTTCACCCTGCCAGGCCTAACTAAGCAGACAGAGCCACAAAGCTGCAGCCGCGTGCGGTCTAGGTTTGCACTCTATGCACACTACCATCTACCGGTGTAGGCCATGCTTGGCCTTTTTTTTTTCTCGGGCACTCAGGCAGACTCGCGGTCTAGGCCAGTGCTATCCCCACAGGAAAGGAGAGGTGACAGGATCCCTGTACACCACCCGTGCACTGAGATGGAGAGTTGTGGGGCATTGTTCCCACTCCTTCCCCGTACACACCGTGCCTCCGCGAACGCTTCCACATCCTGGAGGAATATGGATTCTGATTGCCAATTCTTTCTGGGAGCTGATTCTGCCAGTTCAAGGTAGGCGCCTGGTGGCAAGCCCATGTCTCGACAGGGACAGGGGGCCAACGAGATGCTGTCTCCTTGGACCCAGAGACTCAGGACAGGCATGCTTTCTGCCCAGAATCCTTCCTCAGAGAGGAGCACACGATCCTGCCTAGACTTCCCCTCCTGTCTCCTTAGCAGCCAGGCTTCCGTCTCTCTACAGTGACAGATGTGTCCCTTAAGGCTTTTCCACAGGTGCAACCACGCTTCTCTCTCAGGCAGAGGGGATGCCCAGGCAAAGAGGATTTCGCTCCATGCGGGGTATTACACCATGCTGTGGAGACTAGCTCAGGCACTCATCAGCAGTATCCCACAAACCCGACTCTGATTTCCAAAAACGAATGCTGTGCTTTCCCAGAGGAGATGCCAAGGCAAAGAGGCCTTCGCTCTATGCGGGTTTCTCCCGCCGTGCTACGAATACTAGGCTCTGTCAAGCAGCAACAGCAGCCCACAGAACAGACTCTGATTTCCCAGCGACTGCTATGCTTTCGCAGATGTTTTTTAGCTTTGCGTGAACCGAACTTCGCTGCTGCTTCCTCAGCAAGGATTTGGGCATTCGCTCTGTTACATCAGGGAAGAAGAGCTGCGGGAGAGCTGGTGCCTCTTGGGCCTTGCTTTCCTGGGCTCCATGTTCGCGCCCCGGCTTCACCCTGCCAGGCCAAACTAAGGCGAAACAGCCACAATCCTGCAGCAGTGTGCATAGGATGGCACTCTATGCACACTACCCTCTCCCGGTGTAGGCAACTCTTGGCCTTTCGCACTGGCCCTCAGGCTGACTCGCGGACTAGGCCAGTGCCTTCCCCACAGGAGAGGAGAAGCGACAGGATCCCTGAACACACCGCCCGTTCACTGGAATGGGGAGCTTGGGGCATGGTCCCCACGCCTTCCCCGGAACACCCCCTGCCACCGACAGGGATGCATCTGACTTCCGTTTTTTTCGAGGGAGCTGTTTTATGCGAGTTCCGGGTATGGCGCCTGGTAGCAAGCCCAAGTCTGCCCTACGGACAGGTGGCCAAGGAGATGCTGTCCCCTTGGGACCAGAGGCACAGGACAGGCCTGCTTTCTGCCCAGACTCCTTCCTCAGAGTGGAGCACGTGCCCCTGGCCTAGGAGTCCCCTCATGTCTCCTTAGCAGCCAGGTTTCCATCTCTCCTAACAGGGAACGGGTGACCTTTGTCTTGCCACCGGCCTGCAGTTTTTGCCAGGGCAGGCTCTCCTGCTTCCCGACAGTTTTCCCGACCACAAGGCCATCGGCTCCTTTTCTTCTTCGGGGGTGGTGAGCTGCACCTTCCCTGACATGCTCCTGGGGAGCCCAGTGACAGACTTGTCCCTTTCCTTAAGGTTGTTTCCACAGGCGCAACCACGGTTCTCTCTCAGGAAGAGGGGGATTCCCGGGTAAAGAAGATTTCGCTCCATGCGGGTTTATTACACCCTGCTGTGGAGACTAGCTCAGGCAAGCAGCAGCAGCATCCCACAGACCCGACTCTGATTTCCCAGAGAATGCTGTGCTTTCCCAGATGGGATGCCCGGGCAGAGAGGCTTTTGCTCTATGCCGGTTTCTCCCACCATGCTGCGAATACTAGGCTAAGGCAAGCAGCAACAGCAGCCCACAGAACTGACTGATTTCCCGGCTACAGCTATGCTTTCGCAGATGTTTTCAGCTCTGCCCGAAACGCACTTCGCTGCTGCTTCCTCAGCAAGGCTTTGGGTGTTCGCTCTGTCGCCTTAGGATAGAAGAGCTACGAGAGAACTGGTGCCTCTTGGGTCTTCTTTTCCCGGGCTCCATGTTCGCGTCCTGTGTTCACCCTGCCAGGCCCAACTAAGCAGACAGAGCCACAAAGCTGCAGCAGCGTGCGCGGCCTAGGTTTGCACTCTATGCACACTACCATCTACCGGTATTGGCCATGCTTGGCCTTTTTTCTCGGGCACTCAGGCAGACTCGCGGTCTAGGCCAGTGCTATCCCCACAGGAAAGGAGAGGTGACAGGATCCCTGTACACCACCCGTGCACTGAGATGGAGAGTTGTGGGGCATTGTTCCCACTCTTTCCCCGTACACACCGTGCCTCCGCGAACGCTTCCACATCCTGGAGGAAGACGGATTCTGACTGTCAATTCTTTCAGGGAGCTGTTTCTGCGAGTTCCGGGTTGGGGCCTGGTGGCAAGCCCATGTCTCCACAGGGACAGGTGGCCAAGGAGCTGCTGTCTCCTTGGACCCAGAGGCTCAGGACAGGCAAGCTTTCTGCCCAGAATCCTTCCTCAGAGTGGAGCACACGCCCCTGCCTAGACTTCCCCTCCTGTCTCCTTAGCAGCCAGGCGTCCGTCTCTCTGCAGTGTGACAGATGTGTCCCTTAAGGCTTTTCCACAGGTGAAACCACGCTTCTCTCTCAGGCTGAGGGGATGCCCAGGCAAAGAGGATTTCGCTCCATGCGGGTTTATTACACCATGCTCTGGAGACTAGCTCAGGCAAGCAGCAGCAGCATCCCACAGACCCGACTCTGATTTCCCAAAGAATGCTGTGCTTTCCCAGAGGGGATGCCCGGGCAGAGAGGCTCTTGCTCTATGCGGGTTGCTCCCACCATGCTGTGAATATTAGGCCAAGGCAAGCAGCAACAGCAGCCCACAGAACTGACTCTGATTTCCCGGCAACAGCTATGCTTTCACAGAGGTTTTCAGCTCTGCCCAAAACGCACTTCGCTGCTGCTTCCTCAGCAATGCTTTGGTTGTTCGCTCTGTTGCCTTAGGATAGAAGAGCTACTGGAGAACTGGTGCCCTTTGAGCCTTCTTTTCCCGGGCTCCATGTTCGCGTCCTGTGTTCACCCTGCCAGGCCTAACTAAGCAGACAGAGCCACAAAGCTGCAGCCGCGTGCGCGGTCTAGGTTTGCACTCTATGCACACTACCATCTACCGGTGTAGGCCATGCTTGGCCTTTTTCTCGGGCACTCAGGCAGACTCGCGGTCTAGGCCAGTGCTATCCCCACAGGAAAGGAGAGGTGACAGGATCCCTGTACACCACCCGTGCACTGAGATGGAGAGTTGTGGGGCATTGTTCCCACTCCTTCCCCGTACACACCGTGCCTCCGCGAACGCTTCCACATCCTGGAGGAATATGGATTCTGATTGCCAATTCTTTCTGGGAGCTGATTCTGCCAGTTCAAGGTAGGCGCCTGGTGGCAAGCCCATGTCTCGACAGGGACAGGGGGCCAACGAGATGCTGTCTCCTTGGACCCAGAGACTCAGGACAGGCATGCTTTCTGCCCAGAATCCTTCCTCAGAGAGGAGCACACGATCCTGCCTAGACTTCCCCTCCTGTCTCCTTAGCAGCCAGGCTTCCGTCTCTCTACAGTGACAGATGTGTCCCTTAAGGCTTTTCCACAGGTGCAACCACGCTTCTCTCTCAGGCAGAGGGGATGCCCAGGCAAAGAGGATTTCGCTCCATGCGGGGTATTACACCATGCTGTGGAGACTAGCTCAGGCACTCATCAGCAGTATCCCCACAAACCCGACTCTGATTTCCAAACGAATGCTGTGCTTTCCCAGAGGAGATGCCAAGGCAAAGAGGCCTTCGCTCTATGCGGGTTTCTCCCGCCGTGCTACGAATACTAGGCTCTGTCAAGCAGCAACAGCAGCCCACAGAACAGACTCTGATTTCCCAGCGACTGCTATGCTTTCGCAGATGTTTTTTAGCTTTGCGTGAACCGAACTTCGCTGCTGCTTCCTCAGCAAGGATTTGGGCATTCGCTCTGTTACATCAGGGAAGAAGAGCTGCGGGAGAGCTGGTGCCTCTTGGGCCTTGCTTTCCTGGGCTCCATGTTCGCGCCCCGGCTTCACCCTGCCAGGCCAAACTAAGGCGAAACAGCCACAATCCTGCAGCAGTGTGCATAGGATGGCACTCTATGCACACTACCCTCTCCCGGTGTAGGCAACTCTTGGCCTTTCGCACTGGCCCTCAGGCTGACTCGCGGACTAGGCCAGTGCCTTCCCCACAGGAGAGGAGAAGCGACAGGATCCCTGAACACCGCCCGTTCACTGGAATGGGGAGCTTGGGGGATGGTCCCCACGCCTTCCCCGGAACACCCCCTGCCACCGACAGGGATGCATCTGACTTCCCGTTTTTCGAGGGAGCTGTTTTTATGCGAGTTCCGGGTATGGCGCCTGGTAGCAAGCCCAAGTCTGCCCTACGGACAGGTGGCCAAGGAGATGCTGTCCCCTTGGGACCAGAGGCACAGGACAGGCCTGCTTTCTGCCCAGACTCCTTCCTCAGAGTGGAGCACGTGCCCCTGGCCTAGGAGTCCCCTCATGTCTCCTTAGCAGCCAGGTTTCCATCTCTCCTAACAGGGAACGGGTGACCTTTGTCTTGCCACCGGCCTGCTGTTTTTTGCCAGGGCAGGCTCTCCTGCTTCCCGACAGTTTCCCGACCACAAGGCCATCGGCTCCTTTTTTCTTCTTCGGGGGCGGTGAGCTGCACCTTCCCTGACATGCTCCTGGGGAGCCCAGTGACAGACTTGTCCCTTTCCTTAAGGTTGTTTCCACAGGCGCAACCACGGTTCTCTCTCAGGAAGAGGGGGATTCCCGGGGTAAAGAAGATTTCGCTCCATGCGGGTTTATTACACCCTGCTGTGGAGACTAGCTCAGGCAAGCAGCAGCAGCATCCCACAGACCCGACTCTGATTTTCCAGAGAATGCTGTGCTTTCTCAGATGGGATGCCCGGGCAGAGAGGCTTTTGCTCTATGCCGGTTTCTCCCACCATGCTGCGAAATACTAGCTAAGGCAACCAGCAACAGCAGCCCACAGAACTGACTGATTTCCCGGGAACAGCTATGCTTTTGCAGATGTTTTCAGCTCTGCCCGAAACGCACTTCGCTGCTGCTTCCTCAGCAAGGCTTTGGGTGTTCGCTCTGTCGCCTTAGGATAGAAGAGCTACGAGAGAACTGGTGCCTCTTGGGTCTTCTTTTCCCGGGCTCCATGTTCGCGTCCTGTGTTCACCCTGCCAGGCCCAACTAAGAAGACAGAGCCACAAAGCTGCAGCAGCGTGCGCGGCCTAGGTTTGCACTCTATGCACACTACCATCTACCGGTATTGGCCATGCTTGGCCTTTTTCTCGGGCACTCAGGCAGACTCGCGGTCTAGGCCAGTGCTATCCCCACAGGAAAGGAGAGGTGACAGGATCCCTGTACACCACCCGTGCACTGAGATGGAGAGTTGTGGGGCATTGTTCCCACTCCTTCCCCGTACACACCGTGCCTCCGCGAACGCTTCCACAACCTGGAGGAAGACGGATTCTGACTGTCAATTCTTTCAGGGAGCTGTTTCTGCGAGTTCCGGGTTGGGGCCTGGTGGCAAGCCCATGTCTCCACAGGGACAGCGGTCCAAGGAGCTGCTGTCTCCTTGGACCCAGAGACTCAGGACAGGCTAGCTTTCTGCCCAGAATCCTTCCTCAGAGTGGAGTACACGCCCCTGCCTAGACTTCCCCTCCTGTCTCCTTAGCAACCAGGCTTCCGTCTCTCTGCAGTGACAGATGTGTCCCTTAAGGCTTTTCCACAGGTGAAACCACGCTTCTCTCTCAGGCTGAGGGGATGCCCAGGCAAAGAGGATTTCGCTCCATGCGGGTTTATTACACCATGCTCTGGAGACTAGCTCAGGCAAGCAGCAGCAGCATCCCACAGACCCGACTCTGATTTCCCAAAGAATGCTGTGCTTTCCCAGTGGGGATGCCCGGGCAGAGAGGCTCTTGCTCTATGCGGGTTGCTCCCACCATGCTGTGAATAGTAGGCCAAGGCAAGCAGCAACAGCAGCCCACAGAACTGACTCTGATTTCCCAGCAACAGCTATGCTTTCACAGAGGTTTTCAGCTCTGCCCAAAACGCACTTCGCTGCTGCTTCCTCAGCAAATGCTTTGGTTGTTCGCTCTGTCGCCTTAGGATAGAAGAGCTACTGGAGAACTGGTGCCCTTTGAGCCTTCTTTTCCCGGGCTCATGTTCGCGTCCTGTGTTCACCCTGCCAGGCCTAACTAAGCAGACAGAGCCACAAAGCTGCAGCCGCGTGCGCGGTCTAGGTTTGCACTCTATGCACACTACCATCTACCGGTGTAGGCCATGCTTGGCCTTTTTCTCGGGCACTCAGGCAGACTCGCGGTCTAGGCCAGTGCTATCCCCACAGGAAAGGAGAGGTGACAGGATCCCTGTACACCACCCGTGCACTGAGATGGAGAGTTGTGGGGCATTGTTCCCACTCCTTCCCCGTACACACCGTGCCTCCGCGAACGCTTCCACATCCTGGAGGAATATGGATTCTGATTGCCAATTCTTTCTGGGAGCTGATTCTGCCAGTTCAAGGTAGGCGCCTGGTGGCAAGCCCATGTCTCGACAGGGACAGGGGGCCAACGAGATGCTGTCTCCTTGGACCCAGAGACTCAGGACAGGCATGCTTTCTGCCCAGAATCCTTCCTCAGAGAGGAGCACACGATCCTGCCTAGACTTCCCCTCCTGTCTCCTTAGCAGCCAGGCTTCCGTCTCTCTACAGTGACAGATGTGTCCCTTAAGGCTTTTCCACAGGTGCAACCACGCTTCTCTCTCAGGCAGAGGGGATGCCCAGGCAAAGAGGATTTCGCTCCATGCGGGGTATTACACCATGCTGTGGAGACTAGCTCAGGCACTCATCAGCAGTATCCCACAAACCCGACTCTGATTTCCAAACGAATGCTGTGCTTTCCCAGAGGAGATGCCAAGGCAAAGAGGCCTTCGCTCTATGCGGGTTTCTCCCGCCGTGCTACGAATACTAGGCTCTGTCAAAGCAGCAACAGCAGCCCACAGAACAGACTCTGATTTCCCAGCGACTGCTATGCTTTCGCAGATGTTTTTTAGCTTTGCGTGAACCGAACTTCGCTGCTGCTTCCTCAGCAAGGATTTGGGCATTCGCTCTGTTACATCAGGGAAGAAGAGCTGCGGGAGAGCTGGTGCCTCTTGGGCCTTGCTTTCCTGGGCTCCATGTTCGCGCCCCGGCTTCACCCTGCCAGGCCAAACTAAGGCGAAACAGCCACAATCCTGCAGCAGCGTGCGCGGCCTAGGATGGCACTCTATGCACACTACCCTCTCCCGGTGTAGGCAACTCTTGGCCTTTCGCACTGGCCCTCAGGCTGACTCGCGGACTAGGCCAGTGCCTTCCCCACAGGAGAGGAGAAGCGACAGGATCCCTGAACACCGCCCGTTCACTGGAATGGGGAGCTTGGGGGATGGTCCCCACGCCTTCCCCGGAACACGCCCTGCCACCGACAGGGATGCATCTGACTTCCCGTTTTTCGAGGGAGCTGTTTATGCGAGTTCCGGGTATGGCGCCTGGTAGCAAGCCCAAGTCTGCCCTACGGACAGGTGGCCAAGGAGATGCTGTCCCTTTGAGACCAGAGGCACAGGACAGGCCTGCTTTCTGCCCAGACTCCTTCCTCAGAGTGGAGCTCGTGCCCCTGGCCTAGGAGTCCCCTCATGTCTCCTTAGCAGCCAGGTTTCCATCTCTCCTAACAGGGAACGGGTGACCTTTGTCTTGCCACCGGCCTGCTGTTTTTGCCAGGGCAGGCTCTCCTGCTTCCCGACAGTTTCCCGACCACAAGGCCATCGGCTGCTTTTTTCTTCTTCGGGGGCGGTGAGCTGCACCTTCCCTGACAGGCTCCTGGGGAGCCCAGTGACAGACTTGTCCCTTTCCTTAAGGTTGTTTCCACAGGCGCAACCACGGTTCTCTCTCAGGAAGAGGGGGGGATTCCCGGGGAAAGAGGATTTCGCTCCATGCGGGTTTATTACACCCTGCTGTGGAGACTAGCTCAGGCAAGCAGCAGCAGCATCCCAGACCCGACTCTGATTTTCCAGAGAATGCTGTGCTTTCTCAGATGGGATGCCCGGGCAGAGAGGCTTTTGCTCTATGCCGGTTTCTCCCACCATGCTGCGAATACTAAGCTAAGGCAACCAGCAACAGCAGCCCACAGAACTGACTGATTTCCCAGGAACAGCTATGCTTTTGCAGTAGTTTTCAGCTCTGCCCGAAACGCACTTCGCTGCTGCTTCCTCAGCAAGGCTTTGGGTGTTCGCTCTGTCGCCTTAGGATAGAAGAGCTACGGGAGAACTGCTGCCTCTTGGGTCTTCTTTTCCCGGGCTCCATGTTCGCGTCCTGTGTTCACCCTGCCAGGCCCAACTAAGAAGACAGAGCCACAAAGCGGCAGCAGCGTGCGCGGCCTAGGTTTGCACTCTATGCACACTACCATCTACCGGTGTAGGCCATGCTTGGCCTTTTTCTCGGGCACTCAGGCAGACTCGCGGTCTAGGCCAGTGCTATCCCCACAGGAAAGGAGAGGTGACAGGATCCCTGTACACCACCCGTGCACTGAGATGGAGAGTTGTGGGGCATTGTTCCCACTCCTTCCCCGTACACACCGTGCCTCCGCGAACGCTTCCACATCCTGGAGGAATATGGATTCTGATTGCCAGTTCTTTCTGGGAGCTGATTCTGCCAGTTCAGGGTAGGCGCCTGGTGGCAAGCCCATGTCTCGACAGGGACAGGGGGCCAACGAGATGCTGTGTCCTTGGACCCAGAGACTCAGGACAGGCATGCTTTCTGCCCAGAATCCTTCCTCAGAGAGGAGCACACGATCCTGCCTAGACTTCCCCTCCTGTCTCCTTAGCAGCCAGGCTTCCGTCTCTCTACAGTGACAGATGTGTCCCTTAAGGCTTTTCCACAGGTGCAACCACGCTTCTCTCTCAGGCAGAGGGGATGCCCAGGCAAAGAGGATTTCGCTCCATGCGGGGTATTACACCATGCTGTGGAGACTAGCTCAGGCACTCATCAGCAGTATCCCACAAACCCGACTCTGATTTCCAAACGAATGCTGTGCTTTCCCAGAGGAGATGCCAAGGCAAAGAGGCCTTCGCTCTATGCGGTTTTTCTCCCGCCGTGCTACGAATACTAGGCTCTGTCAAGCAGCAACAGCAGCCCACAGAACAGACTCTGATTTCCCAGCGACTGCTATGCTTTCGCAGATGTTTTTTTAGCTTTGCGTGAACCGAACTTCGCTGCTGCTTCCTCAGCAAGGATTTGGGCATTCGCTCTGTTACATCAGGGAAGAAGAGCTGCGGGAGAGCTGGTGCCTCTTGGGCCTTGCTTTCCTGGGCTCCATGTTCGCGCCCCGGCTTCACCCTGCCAGGCCAAACTAAGGCGAAACAGCCACAATCCTGCAGCAGCGTGCGCGGCCTAGGATGGCACTCTATGCACACTACCCTCTCCCGGTGTAGGCAACTCTTGGCCTTTCGCACTGGCCCTCAGGCTGACTCGCGGACTAGGCCCAGTGCCTTCCCCACAGGAGAGGAGAAGCGACAGGATCCCTGAAACACCGCCCGTTCACTGGAATGGGGAGCTTGGGGGATGGTCCCCACGCCTTCCCCGGAACACGCCCTGCCACCGACAGGGATGCATCTGACTTCCCGTTTTTCGAGGGAGCTGTTTATGCGAGTTCCGGGTATGGCGCCTGGTAGCAAGCCCAAGTCTGCCCTACGGACAGGTGGCCAAGGAGATGCTGTCCCTTTGAGACCAGAGGCACAGGACAGGCCTGCTTTCTGCCCAGACTCCTTCCTCAGAGTGGAGCTCGTGCCCCTGGCCTAGGAGTCCCCTCATGTCTCCTTAGCAGCCAGGTTTCCATCTCTCCTAACAGGGAACGGGTGACCTTTGTCTTGCCACCGGCCTGCTGTTTTTGCCAGGGCAGGCTCTCCTGCTTCCCGACAGTTTCCCGACCACAAGGCCATCGGCTGCTTTTCTTCTTCGGGGGCGGTGAGCTGCACCTTCCCTTGACAGGCTCCTGGGGAGCCCAGTGACAGACTTGTCCCTTTCCTTAAGGTTGTTTCCACAGGCGCAACCACGGTTCTCTCTCAGGAAGAGGGGGATTCCCGGGGAAAGAGGATTTCGCTCCATGCGGGTTTATTACACACCCTGCTGTGGAGACTAGCTCAGGGCAAGCAGCAGCAGCATCCCACAGACCCGACTCTGATTTTCCAGAGAATGCTGTGCTTTCTCAGATGGGATGCCCGGGCAGAGAGGCTTTTGCTCTATGCCGGTTTCTCCCACCATGCTGCGAATACTAAGCTAAGGCAACCAGCAACAGCAGCCCACAGAACTGACTGATTTCCCAGGAACAGCTATGCTTTTGCAGTAGTTTTCAGCTCTGCCCGAAACGCACTTCGCTGCTGCTTCCTCAGCAAGGCTTTGGGTGTTCGCTCTGTCGCCTTAGGATAGAAGAGCTACGGGAGAACTGCTGCCTCTTGGGTCTTCTTTTCCCGGGCTCCATGTTCGCGTCCTGTGTTCACCCTGCCAGGCCCAACTAAGAAGACAGAGCCACAAAGCGGCAGCAGCGTGCGCGGCCTAGGTTTGCACTCTATGCACACTACCATCTACCGGTGTAGGCCATGCTTGGCCTTTTTTATTCGGGCACTCAGGCAGACTCGCGGTCTAGGCCAGTGCTATCCCCACAGGAAAGGAGAGGTGACAGGATCCCTGTACACCACCCGTGCACTGAGATGGAGAGTTGTGGGGCATTGTTCCCACTCCTTCCCCGTACACACCGTGCCTCCGCGAATGCTTCCACAACCTGGAGGAAGACGGATTCTGACTGTCAATTCTTTCAGGGAGCTGTTTCTGCGAGTTCCGGGTTGGGGCCTGGTGGCAAGCCCATGTCTCCACAGGGACAGCGGTCCAAGGAGCTGCTGTCTCCTTGGACCCAGAGACTCAGGACAGGCAAGCTTTCTGCCCAGAATCCTTCCTCAGAGTGGAGTACACGCCCCTGCCTAGACTTCCCCTCCTGTCTCCTTAGCAACCAGGCTTCCGTCTCTCTGCAGTGACAGATGTGTCCCTTAAGGCTTTTCCACAGGTGAAACCACGCTTCTCTCTCAGGCTGAGGGGATGCCCAGGCAAAGAGGATTTCGCTCCATGCGGGTTTATTACACCATGCTCTGGAGACTAGCTCAGGCAAGCAGCAGCAGCATCCCACAGACCCGACTCTGATTTCCCAAAGAATGCTGTGCTTTCCCAGTGGGGATGCCCGGGCAGAGAGGCTCTTGCTCTATGCGGGTTGCTCCCACCATGCTGTGAATAGTAGGCCAAGGCAAGCAGCAACAGCAGCCCACAGAACTGACTCTGATTTCCCAGCAACAGCTATGCTTTCACAGAGGTTTTCAGCTCTGCCCAAAACGCACTTCGCTGCTGCTTCCTCAGCAAGGCTTTGGTTGTTCGCTCTGTCGCCTTAGGATAGAAGAGCTACTGGAGAACTGGTGCCCTTTGAGCCTTCATTTCCCGGGCTTCATGTTCGCGTCCTGTGTTCACCCTGCCAGGCCTAACTAAGCAGACAGAGCCACAAAGCTGCTGCAGCCGCGTGCGCGGTCTAGGTTTGCACTCTATGCACACTACCATCTACCGGTGTAGGCCATGCTTGGCCTTTTTCTCGGGCACTCAGGCAGACTCGCGGTCTAGGCCAGTGCTATCCCCACAGGAAAGGAGAGGTGACAGGATCCCTGTACACCACCCGTGCACTGAGATGGAGAGTTGTGGGGCATTGTTCCCACTCCTTCCCCGTACACACCGTGCCTCCGCGAACGCTTCCACATCCTGGAGGAATATGGATTCTGATTGCCAGTTCTTTCTGGGAGCTGATTCTGCCAGTTCAGGGTAGGCGCCTGGTGGCAAGCCCATGTCTCGACAGGGACAGGGGGCCAACGAGATGCTGTGTCCTTGGACCCAGAGACTCAGGACAGGCATGCTTTCTGCCCAGAATCCTTCCTCAGAGAGGAGCACACGATCCTGCCTAGACTTCCCCTCCTGTCTCCTTAGCAGCCAGGCTTCCGTCTCTCTACAGTGACAGATGTGTCCCTTAAGGCTTTTCCACAGGTGCAACCACGCTTCTCTCTCAGGCAGAGGGGATGCCCAGGCAAAGAGGATTTCGCTCCATGCGGGGTATTACACCATGCTGTGGAGACTAGCTCAGGCACTCATCAGCAGTATCCCACAAACCCGACTCTGATTTCCAAACGAATGCTGTGCTTTCCCAGAGGAGATGCCAAGGCAAAGAGGCCTTCGCTCTATGCGGGTTTCTCCCGCCGAGCTACGAATACTAGGCTCTGTCAAGCAGCAACAGCAGCCCACAGAACAGACTCTGATTTCCCAGCGACTGCTATGCTTTCGCAGATGTTTTTTAGCTTTGCGTGAACCGAACTTCGCTGCTGCTTCCTCAGCAAGGATTTGGGCATTCGCTCTGTTACATCAGGGAAGAAGAGCTGCGGGAGAGCTGGTGCCTCTTGGGCCTTGCTTTCCTGGGCTCCATGTTCGCGCCCCGGCTTCACCCTGCCAGGCCCAAACTAAGGCGAAACAGCCACAATCCTGCAGCAGCGTGCGCGGCCTAGGATGGCACTCTATGCACACACACTACCCTCTCCCGGTGTAGGCAACTCTTGGCCTTTCGCACTGGCCCTCAGGCTGACTCGCGGACTAGGCCAGTGCCTTCCCCACAGGAGAGGAGAAGCGACAGGATCCCTGAACACCGCCCGTTCACTGGAATGGGGAGCTTGGGGGATGGTCCCCACGCCTTCCCCGGAACACGCCCTGCCACCGACAGGGATGCATCTGACTTTCCCGTTTTTCGAGGGAGCTGTTTATGCGAGTTCCGGGTATGGCGCCTGGTAGCAAGCCCAAGTCTGCCCTACGGACAGGTGGCCAAGGAGATGCTGTCCCTTTGAGACCAGAGGCACAGGACAGGCCTGCTTTCTGCCCAGACTCCTTCCTCAGAGTGGAGCTCGTGCCCCTGGCCTAGGAGTCCCCTCATGTCTCCTTAGCAGCCAGGTTTCCATCTCTCCTAACAGGGAACGGGTGACCTTTGTCTTGCCACCGGCCTGCTGTTTTTGCCAGGGCAGGCTCTCCTGCTTCCCGACAGTTTCCCGACCACAAGGCCATCGGCTGCTTTTCTTCTTCGGGGGCGGTGAGCTGCACCTTCCCTGACAGGCTCCTGGGGAGCCCAGTGACAGACTTGTCCCTTTCCTTAAGGTTGTTTCCACAGGCGCAACCACGGTTCTCTCTCAGGAAGAGGGGGATTCCCGGGGAAAGAGGATTTCGCTCCATGCGGGTTTATTACACCCTGCTGTGGAGACTAGCTCAGGCAAGCAGCAGCAGCATCCCACAGACCCGACTCTGATTTTCCAGAGAATGCTGTGCTTTCTCAGATGGGATGCCCGGGCAGAGAGGCTTTTGCTCTATGCCGGTTTCTCCCACCATGCTGCGAATACTAAGCTAAGGCAACCAGCAACAGCAGCCCACAGAACTGACTGATTTCCCAGGAACAGCTATGCTTTTGCAGTAGTTTTCAGCTCTGCCCGAAACGCACTTCGCTGCTGCTTCCTCAGCAAGGCTTTGGGTGTTCGCTCTGTCGCCTTAGGATAGAAGAGCTACGGGAGAGAACTGCTGCCTCTTGGGTCTTCTTTTCCCGGGCTCCATGTTCGCGTCCTGTGTTCACCCTGCCAGGCCCAACTAAGAAGACAGAGCCACAAAGCGGCAGCAGCGTGCGCGGCCTAGGTTTGCACTCTATGCACACTACCATCTACCGGTGTAGGCCATGCTTGGCCTTTTATTCGGGCACTCAGGCAGACTCGCGGTCTAGGCCAGTGCTATCCCCACAGGAAAGGAGAGGTGACAGGATCCCTGTACACCACCCGTGCACTGAGATGGAGAGTTGTGGGGCATTGTTCCCACTCCTTCCCCGTACACACCGTGCCTCCGCGAATGCTTCCACAACCTGGAGGAAGACGGATTCTGACTGTCAATTCTTTCAGGGAGCTGTGTTTCTGCGAGTTCCGGGTTGGGGCCTGGTGGCAAGCCCATGTCTCCACAGGGACAGCGGTCCAAGGAGCTGCTGTCTCCTTGGACCCAGAGACTCAGGACAGGCAAGCTTTCTGCCCAGAATCCTTCCTCAGAGTGGAGTACACGCCCCTGCCTAGACTTCCCCTCCTGTCTCCTTAGCAACCAGGCTTCCGTCTCTCTGCAGTGACAGATGTGTCCCTTAAGGCTTTTCCACAGGTGAAACCACGCTTCTCTCTCAGGCTGAGGGGATGCCCAGGCAAAGAGGATTTCGCTCCATGCGGGTTTATTACACCATGCTCTGGAGACTAGCTCAGGCAAGCAGCAGCAGCATCCCACAGACCCGACTCTGATTTCCCAAAGAATGCTGTGCTTTCCCAGTGGGGATGCCCGGGCAGAGAGGCTCTTGCTCTATGCGGGTTGCTCCCACCATGCTGTGAATAGTAGGCCAAGGCAAGCAGCAACAGCAGCCCACAGAACTGACTCTGATTTCCCAGCAACAGCTATGCTTTCACAGAGGTTTTCAGCTCTGCCCAAAACGCACTTCGCTGCTGCTTCCTCAGCAAGGCTTTGGTTGTTCGCTCTGTCGCCTTAGGATAGAAGAGCTACTGGAGAACTGGTGCCCTTTGAGCCTTCATTTCCCGGGCTTCATGTTCGCGTCCTGTGTTCACCCTGCCAGGCCTAACTAAGCAGACAGAGCCACAAAGCTGCAGCCTGCCGCGTGCGCGGTCTAGGTTTGCACTCTATGCACACTACCATCTACCGGTGTAGGCCATGCTTGGCCTTTTTCTCGGGCACTCAGGCAGACTCGCGGTCTAGGCCAGTGCTATCCCCACAGGAAAGGAGAGGTGACAGGATCCCTGTACACCACCCGTGCACTGAGATGGAGAGTTGTGGGGCATTGTTCCCACTCCTTCCCCGTACACACCGTGCCTCCGCGAACGCTTCCACATCCTGGAGGAATATGGATTCTGATTGCCAGTTCTTTCTGGGAGCTGATTCTGCCAGTTCAGGGTAGGCGCCTGGTGGCAAGCCCATGTCTCGACAGGGACAGGGGGCCAACGAGATGCTGTGTCCTTGGACCCAGAGACTCAGGACAGGCATGCTTTCTGCCCAGAATCCTTCCTCAGAGAGGAGCACACGATCCTGCCTAGACTTCCCCTCCTGTCTCCTTAGCAGCCAGGCTTCCGTCTCTCTACAGTGACAGATGTGTCCCTTAAGGCTTTTCCACAGGTGCAACCACGCTTCTCTCTCAGGCAGAGGGGATGCCCAGGCAAAGAGGATTTCGCTCCATGCGGGGTATTACACCATGCTGTGGAGACTAGCTCAGGCACTCATCAGCAGTATCCCACAAACCCGACTCTGATTTCCAAACGAATGCTGTGCTTTCCCAGAGGAGATGCCAAGGCAAAGAGGCCTTCGCTCTATGCGGGTTTCTCCCGCCGTGCTACGAATACTAGGCTCTGTCAAGCAGCAACAGCAGCCCACAGAACAGACTCTGATTTCCCAGCGACTGCTATGCTTTCGCAGATGTTTTTTAGCTTTGCGTGAACCGAACTTCGCTGCTGCTTCCTCAGCAAGGATTTGGGCATTCGCTCTGTTACATCAGGGAAGAAGAGCTGCGGGAGAGCTGGTGCCTCTTGGGCCTTGCTTTCCTGGGCTCCATGTTCGCGCCCCGGCTTCACCCTGCCAGGCCAAACTAAGGCGAAACAGCCACAATCCTGCAGCAGCGTGCGCGGCCTAGGATGGCACTCTATGCACACTACCCTCTCCCGGTGTAGGCAACTCTTGGCCTTTCGCACTGGCCCTCAGGCTGACTCGCGGACTAGGCCAGTGCCTTCCCCACAGGAGAGGAGAAGCGACAGGATCCCTGAACACCGCCCGTTCACTGGAATGGGGAGCTTGGGGGATGGTCCCCACGCCTTCCCCGGAACACGCCCTGCCACCGACAGGGATGCATATCTGACTTCCCGTTTTTCGAGGGAGCTGTTTATGCGAGTTCCGGGTATGGCGCCTGGTAGCAAGCCCAAGTCTGCCCTACGGACAGGTGGCCAAGGAGATGCTGTCCCTTTGAGACCAGAGGCACAGGACAGGCCTGCTTTCTGCCCAGACTCCTTCCTCAGAGTGGAGCTCGTGCCCCTGGCCTAGGAGTCCCCTCATGTCTCCTTAGCAGCCAGGTTTCCATCTCTCCTAACAGGGAACGGGTGACCTTTGTCTTGCCACCGGCCTGCTGTTTTTGCCAGGGCAGGCTCTCCTGCTTCCCGACAGTTTCCCGACCACAAGGCCATCGGCTGCTTTTCTTCTTCGGGGGCGGTGAGCTGCACCTTCCCTGACAGGCTCCTGGGGAGCCCAGTGACAGACTTGTCCCTTTCCTTAAGGTTGTTTCCACAGGCGCAACCACGGTTCTCTCTCAGGAAGAGGGGGATTCCCGGGGAAAGAGGATTTCGCTCCATGCGGGTTTATTACACCCTGCTGTGGAGACTAGCTCAGGCAAGCAGCAGCAGCATCCCACAGACCCGACTCTGATTTTCCAGAGAATGCTGTGCTTTCTCAGATGGGATGCCCGGGCAGAGAGGCTTTTGCTCTATGCCGGTTTCTCCCACCATGCTGCGAATACTAAGCTAAGGCAACCAGCAACAGCAGCCCACAGAACTGACTGATTTCCCAGGGAACAGCTATGCTTTTGCAGTAGTTTTCAGCTCTGCCCGAAACGCACTTCTTCGCTGCTGCTTCCTCAGCAAGGCTTTGGGTGTTCGCTCTGTCGCCTTAGGATAGAAGAGCTACGGAGAGAACTGCTGCCTCTTGGGTCTTCTTTTCCCGGGCTCCATGTTCGCGTCCTGTGTTCACCCTGCCAGGCCCAACTAAGAAGACAGAGCCACAAAGCGGCAGCAGCGTGCGCGGCCTAGGTTTGCACTCTATGCACACTACCATCTACCGGTGTAGGCCATGCTTGGCCTTTTATTCGGGCACTCAGGCAGACTCGCGGTCTAGGCCAGTGCTATCCCCACAGGAAAGGAGAGGTGACAGGATCCCTGTACACCACCCGTGCACTGAGATGGAGAGTTGTGGGGCATTGTTCCCACTCCTTCCCCGTACACACCGTGCCTCCGCGAATGCTTCCACAACCTGGAGGAAGACGGATTCTGACTGTCAATTCTTTCAGGGAGCTGTTTCTGCGAGTTCCGGGTTGGGGCCTGGTGGCAAGCCCATGTCTCCACAGGGACAGCGGTCCAAGGAGCTGCTGTCTCCTTGGACCCAGAGACTCAGGACAGGCAAGCTTTCTGCCCAGAATCCTTCCTCAGAGTGGAGTACACGCCCCTGCCTAGACTTCCCCTCCTGTCTCCTTAGCAACCAGGCTTCCGTCTCTCTGCAGTGACAGATGTGTCCCTTAAGGCTTTTCCACAGGTGAAACCACGCTTCTCTCTCAGGCTGAGGGGATGCCCAGGCAAAGAGGATTTCGCTCCATGCGGGTTTATTACACCATGCTCTGGAGACTAGCTCAGGCAAGCAGCAGCAGCATCCCACAGACCCGACTCTGATTTCCCAAAGAATGCTGTGCTTTCCCAGTGGGGATGCCCGGGCAGAGAGGCTCTTGCTCTATGCGGGTTGCTCCCACCATGCTGTGAATAGTAGGCCAAGGCAAGCAGCAACAGCAGCCCACAGAACTGACTCTGATTTCCCAGCAACAGCTATGCTTTCACAGAGGTTTTCAGCTCTGCCCAAAACGCACTTCGCTGCTGCTTCCTCCTCAGCAAGGCTTTGGTTGTTCGCTCTGTCGCCTTAGGATAGAAGAGCTACTGGAGAACTGGTGCCCTTTGAGCCTTCATTTTCCCGGGCTTCATGTTCGCGTCCTGTGTTCACCCTGCCAGGCCTAACTAAGCAGACAGAGCCACAAAGCTGCAGCCCGCGTGCGCGGTCTAGGTTTGCACTCTATGCACACTACCATCTACCGGTGTAGGCCATGCTTGGCCTTTTTTTCTCGGGCACTCAGGCAGACTCGCGGTCTAGGCCAGTGCTATCCCCACAGGAAAGGAGAGGTGACAGGATCCCTGTACACCACCCGTGCACTGAGATGGAGAGTTGTGGGGCATTGTTCCCACTCCTTCCCCGTACACACCGTGCCTCCGCGAACGCTTCCACATCCTGGAGGAATATGGATTCTGATTGCCATTCTTTCTGGGAGCTGATTCTGCCAGTTCAAGGTAGGCGCCTGGTGGCAAGCCCATGTCTCGACAGGGACAGGGGGCCAACGAGATGCTGTCTCCTTGGACCCAGAGACTCAGGACAGGCATGCTTTCTGCCCAGAATCCTTCCTCAGAGAGGAGCACACGATCCTGCCTAGACTTCCCCTCCTGTCTCCTTAGCAGCCAGGCTTCCGTCTCTCTACAGTGACAGATGTGTCCCTTAAGGCTTTTCCACAGGTGCAACCACGCTTCTCTCTCAGGCAGAGGGGATGCCCAGGCAAAGAGGATTTCGCTCCATGCGGGGTATTACACCATGCTGTGGAGACTAGCTCAGGCACTCATCAGCAGTATCCCACAAACCCGACTCTGATTTCCAAACGAATGCTGTGCTTTCCCAGAGGAGATGCCAAGGCAAAGAGGCCTTCGCTCTATGCGGGTTTCTCCCGCCGTGCTACGAATACTAGGCTCTGTCAAGCAGCAACAGCAGCCCACAGAACAGACTCTGATTTCCCAGCGACTGCTATGCTTTCGCAGATGTTTTTTAGCTTTGCGTGAACCGAACTTCGCTGCTGCTTCCTCAGCAAGGATTTGGGCATTCGCTCTGTTACATCAGGGAAGAAGAGCTGCGGGAGAGCTGGTGCCTCTTGGGCCTTGCTTTCCTGGGCTCCATGTTTCGCGCCCCGGCTTCACCCTGCCAGGCCAAACTAAGGCGAAACAGCCACAATCCTGCAGCAGCGTGCGCGGCCTAGGATGGCACTCTATGCACACTACCCTCTCCCGGTGTAGGCAACTCTTGGCCTTTCGCACTGGCCCTCAGGCTGACTCGCGGACTAGGCCAGTGCCTTCCCCACAGGAGAGGAGAAGCGACAGGATCCCTGAACACCGCCCGTTCACTGGAATGGGGAGCTTGGGGGATGGTCCCCACGCCTTCCCCGGAACACCCCCTGCCACCGACAGGGATGCATCTGACTTCCCGTTTTTTTCGAGGGAGCTGTTTATGCGAGTTCCGGGTATGGCGCCTGGTAGCAAGCCCAAGTCTGCCCTACGGACAGGTGGCCAAGGAGATGCTGTCCCTTTGAGACCAGAGGCACAGGACAGGCCTGCTTTCTGCCCAGACTCCTTCCTCAGAGTGGAGCTCGTGCCCCTGGCCTAGGAGTCCCCTCATGTCTCCTTAGCAGCCAGGTTTCCATCTCTCCTAACAGGGAACGGGTGACCTTTGTCTTGCCACCGGCCTGCTGTTTTTGCCAGGGCAGGCTCTCCTGCTTCCCGACAGTTTCCCGACCACAAGGCCATCGGCTCCTTTTTTTCTTCGGGGGCGGTGAGCTGCACCTTCCCTGACAGGCTCCTGGGGAGCCCAGTGACAGACTTGTCCCTTTCCTTAAGGTTGTTTCCACAGGCGCAACCACGGTTCTCTCTCAGGAAGAGGGGGATTCCCGGGTAAAGAGAAGATTTCGCTCCATGCGGGTTTATTACACCCTGCTGTGGAGACTAGCTCAGGCAAGCAGCAGCAGCATCCCACAGACCCGACTCTGATTTTTTCCCAGAGAATGCTGTGCTTTCCTCAGATGGGATGCCCGGGCAGAGAGGCTTTTGCTCTATGCCGGTTTCTCCCACCATGCTGCGAATACTAGGCTAAGGCAAGCAGCAACAGCAGCCCACAGAAACTGACTGATTTCCCAGCTACAGCTATGCTTTTGCAGATAGTTTTCAGCTCTGCCCGAAACGCACTTCGCTGCTGCTTCCTCAGCAAGGCTTTGGGTGTTCGCTCTGTCGCCTTAGGATAGAAGAGCTACGAGAGAACTGGTGCCTCTTGGGTCTTCTTTTTCCCGGGCTCCATGTTCGCGTCCTGTGTTCACCCTGCCAGGCCCAACTAAGAAGACAGAGCCACAAAGCTGCAGCAGCGTGCGCGGCCTAGGTTTGCACTCTATGCACACTACCATCTACCGGTATTGGCCATGCTTGGCCTTTTTTTCTCGGGCACTCAGGCAGACTCGCGGTCTAGGCCAGTGCTATCCCCACAGGAAAGGAGAGGTGACAGGATCCCTGTACACCACCCGTGCACTGAGATGGAGAGTTGTGGGGCATTGTTCCCCCACTCTTTCCCCGTACACACCGTGCCTCCGCGAACGCTTCCACAATCCTGGAGGAAGACGGATTCTGACTGTCAATTCTTTCAGGGGGAGCTGTTTCTGCGAGTTCCGGGTTGGGGCCTGGTGGCAAGCCCATGTCTCCACAGGGACAGGCGGTCCAAGGAGCTGCTGTCTCCTTGGACCCAGAGACGCAGGACAGGCAAGCTTTCTGCCCAGAATCCTTCCTCAGAGTGGAGCACACGCCCCTGCCTAGACTTCCCCTCCTGTCTCCTTAGCAACCAGGCTTCCGTCTCTCTGCAGTGACAGATGTGTCCCTTAAGGCTTTTCCACAGGTGAAACCACGCTTCTCTCTCAGGCTGAGGGGATGCCCAGGCAAAGAGGATTTCGCTCCATGCGGGTTTATTACACCATGCTCTGGAGACTAGCTCAGGCAAGCAGCAGCAGCATCCCACAGACCCGACTCTGATTTCCCAAAGAATGCTGTGCTTTCCCAGAGGGGGGGGATGCCCGGGCAGAGAGGCTCTTGCTCTATGCGGGTTGCTCCCACCATGCTGTGAATATTTAGGCCAAGGCAAGCAGCAACAGCAGCCCACAGAACTGACTCTGATTTCCCAGCAACAGCTATGCTTTCACAGAGGTTTTCAGCTCTGCCCAAAACGCACTTCGCTGCTGCTTCCTCAGCAATGCTTTGGTTGTTCGCTCTGTTGCCTTAGGATAGAAGAGCTACTGGAGAACTGGTGCCCTTTGAGCCTTCTTTTCCCGGGCTCCATGTTCGCGTCCTGTGTTCACCCTGCCAGGCCTAACTAAGCAGACAGAGCCACAAAGCTGCAGCGCGCGTGCGCGGTCTAGGTTTGCACTCTATGCACACTACCATCTACCGGTGTAGGCCATGCTTGGCCTTTTTCTCGGGCACTCAGGCAGACTCGCGGTCTAGGCCAGTGCTATCCCCACAGGAAAGGAGAGGTGACAGGATCCCTGTACACCACCCGTGCACTGAGATGGAGAGTTGTGGGGCATTGTTCCCACTCCTTCCCCGTACACACCGTGCCTCCGCGAACGCTTCCACATCCTGGAGGAATATGGATTCTGATTGCCAATTCTTTCTGGGAGCTGATTCTGCCAGTTCAAGGTAGGCGCCTGGTGGCAAGCCCATGTCTCGACAGGGACAGGGGGCCAACGAGATGCTGTCTCCTTGGACCCAGAGACTCAGGACAGGCATGCTTTCTGCCCAGAATCCTTCCTCAGAGAGGAGCACACGATCCTGCCTAGACTTCCCCTCCTGTCTCCTTAGCAGCCAGGCTTCCGTCTCTCTACAGTGACAGATGTGTCCCTTAAGGCTTTTCCACAGGTGCAACCACGCTTCTCTCTCAGGCAGAGGGGATGCCCAGGCAAAGAGGATTTCGCTCCATGCGGGGTATTACACCATGCTGTGGAGACTAGCTCAGGCACTCATCAGCAGTATCCCACAAACCCGACTCTGATTTCCAAACGAATGCTGTGCTTTCCCAGAGGAGATGCCAAGGCAAAGAGGCCTTCGCTCTATGCGGGTTTCTCCCGCCGTGCTACGAATACTAGGCTCTGTCAAGCAGCAACAGCAGCCCACAGAACAGACTCTGATTTCCCAGCGACTGCTATGCTTTCGCAGATGTTTTTTAGCTTTGCGTGAACCGAACTTCGCTGCTGCTTCCTCAGCAAGGATTTGGGCATTCGCTCTGTTACATCAGGGAAGAAGAGCTGCGGGAGAGCTGGTGCCTCTTGGGCCTTGCTTTCCTGGGCTCCATGTTCGCGCCCCGGCTTCACCCTGCCAGGCCAAACTAAGGCGAAACAGCCACAATCCTGCAGCAGCGTGTGCATAGGATGGCACTCTATGCACACTACCCTCTCCCGGTGTAGGCAACTCTTGGCCTTTCGCACTGGCCCTCAGGCTGACTCGCGGACTAGGCCAGTGCCTTCCCCACAGGAGAGGAGAAGCGACAGGATCCCTGAACACCGCCCGTTCACTGGAATGGGGAGCTTGGGGGATGGTCCCCACGCCTTCCCCGGAACACCCCCTGCCACCGACAGGGATGCATCTGACTTCCCGTTTTTCGAGGGAGCTGTTTATGCGAGTTTCGGGTATGGCGCCTGGTAGCAAGCCCAAGTCTGCCCTACGGACAGGTGGCCAAGGAGATGCTGTCCCCTTGGGACCAGAGGCACAGGACAGGCCTGCTTTCTGCCCAGACTCCTTCCTCAGAGTGGAGCACGTGCCCCTGGCCTAGGAGTCCCCTCATGTCTCCTTAGCAGCCAGGTTTCCATCTCTCCTAACAGGGAACGGGTGACCTTTGTCTTGCCACCGGCCTGCAGTTTTTGCCAGGGCAGGCTCTCCTGCTTCCCGACAGTTTCCCGACCACAAGGCCATCGCTCCTTTTCTTCTTCGGGGGTGGTGAGCTGCACCTTCCCTGACATGCTCCTGGGGAGCCCAGTGACAGACTTGTCCCTTTCCTTAAGGTTGTTTCCACAGGCGCAACCACGGTTCTCTCTCAGGAAGAGGGGGATTCCCGGGTAAAGAAGATTTCGCTCCATGCGGGTTTATTACACCCTGCTGTGGAGACTAGCTCAGGCAGCAGCAGCAGCAGCATCCCACAGACCCGACTCTGATTTCCCAGAGAATGCTGTGCTTTCCCAGATGGGATGCCCGGGCAGAGAGGCTTTTGCTCTATGCCGGTTTTCTCCCACCATGCTGCGAATACTAGGCTAAGGCAAGCAGCAACAGCAGCCCACAGAACTGACTGATTTCCCGGCTACAGCTATGCTTTCGCAGATGTTTTCAGCTCTGCCCGAAACGCACTTCGCTGCTGCTTCCTCAGCAAGGCTTTGGGTGTTCGCTCTGTCGCCTTAGGATAGAAGAGCTACGAGAGAACTGGTGCCTCTTGGGTCTTCTTTTCCCGGGCTCCATGTTCGCGTCCTGTGTTCACCCTGCCAGGCCCAACTAAGCAGACAGAGCCACAAAGCTGCAGCAGCGTGCGCGGCCTAGGTTTGCACTCTATGCACACTACCATCTACCGGTATTGGCCATGCTTGGCCTTTTTCTCGGGCACTCAGGCAGACTCGCGGTCTAGGCCAGTGCTATCCCCACAGGAAAGGAGAGGTGACAGGATCCCTGTACACCACCCGTGCACTGAGATGGAGAGTTGTGGGGCATTGTTCCCACTCTTTCCCCGTACACACCGTGCCTCCGCGAACGCTTCCACATCCTGGAGGAAGACGGATTCTGACTGTCAATTCTTTCAGGGAGCTGTTTCTGCGAGTTCCGGGTTGGGGCCTGGTGGCAAGCCCATGTCTCCACAGGGACAGGTGGCCAAGGAGCTGCTGTCTCCTTGGACCCAGAGGCTCAGGACAGGCAAGCTTTCTGCCCAGAATCCTTCCTCAGAGTGGAGCACACGCCCCTGCCTAGACTTCCCCTCCTGTCTCCTTAGCAGCCAGGGCGTCCGTCTCTCTGCAGTGACAGATGTGTCCCTTAAGGCTTTTCCACAGGTGAAACCACGCTTCTCTCTCAGGCTGAGGGGATGCCCAGGCAAAGAGGATTTCGCTCCATGCGGGTTTATTACACCATGCTCTGGAGACTAGCTCAGGCAAGCAGCAGCAGCATCCCACAGACCCGACTCTGATTTCCCAAAGAATGCTGTGCTTTCCCAGAGGGGATGCCCGGGCAGAGAGGCTCTTGCTCTATGCGGGTTGCTCCCACCATGCTGTGAATATTAGGCCAAGGCAAGCAGCAACAGCAGCCCACAGAACTGACTCTGATTTCCCGGCAACAGCTATGCTTTCACAGAGGTTTTCAGCTCTGCCCAAAACGCACTTCGCTGCTGCTTCCTCAGCAATGCTTTGGTTGTTCGCTCTGTTGCCTTAGGATAGAAGAGCTACTGGAGAACTGGTGCCCTTTGAGCCTTCTTTTTTCCCGGGCTCCATGTTCGCGTCCTGTGTTCACCCTGCCAGGCCTAACTAAGCAGACAGAGCCACAAAGCTGCAGCCGCGTGCGCGGTCTAGGTTTGCACTCTATGCACACTACCATCTACCGGTGTAGGCCATGCTTGGCCTTTTTCTCGGGCACTCAGGCAGACTCGCGGTCTAGGCCAGTGCTATCCCCACAGGAAAGGAGAGGTGACAGGATCCCTGTACACCACCCGTGCACTGAGATGGAGAGTTGTGGGGCATTGTACCCACTCCTTCCCCGTACACACCGTGCCTCCGCGAACGCTTCCACATCCTGGAGGAATATGGATTCTGATTGCCAATTCTTTCTGGGAGCTGATTCTGCCAGTTCAAGGTAGGCGCCTGGTGGCAAGCCCATGTCTCGACAGGGACAGGGGGCCAACGAGATGCTGTCTCCTTGGACCCAGAGACTCAGGACAGGCATGCTTTCTGCCCAGAATCCTTCCTCAGAGAGGAGCACACGATCCTGCCTAGACTTCCCCTCCTGTCTCCTTAGCAGCCAGGCTTCCGTCTCTCTACAGTGACAGATGTGTCCCTTAAGGCTTTTCCACAGGTGCAACCACGCTTCTCTCTCAGGCAGAGGGGATGCCCAGGCAAAGAGGATTTCGCTCCATGCGGGGTATTACACCATGCTGTGGAGACTAGCTCAGGCACTCATCAGCAGTATCCCACAAACCCGACTCTGATTTCCAAACGAATGCTGTGCTTTCCCAGAGGAGATGCCAAGGCAAAGAGGCCTTCGCTCTATGCGGGTTTTTCTCCCGCCGTGCTACGAATACTAGGCTCTGTCAAGCAGCAACAGCAGCCCACAGAACAGACTCTGATTTCCCAGCGACTGCTATGCTTTCGCAGATGTTTTTTAGCTTTGCGTGAACCGAACTTCGCTGCTGCTTCCTCAGCAAGGATTTGGGCATTCGCTCTGTTACATCAGGGAAGAAGAGCTGCGGGAGAGCTGGTGCCTCTTGGGCCTTGCTTTCCTGGGCTCCATGTTCGCGCCCCGGCTTCACCCTGCCAGGCCAAACTAAGGCGAAACAGCCACAATCCTGCAGCAGTGTGCATAGGATGGCACTCTATGCACACTACCCTCTCCCGGTGTAGGCAACTCTTGGCCTTTCGCACTGGCCCTCAGGCTGACTCGCGGACTAGGCCAGTGCCTTCCCCACAGGAGAGGAGAAGCGACAGGATCCCTGAACACCGCCCGTTCACTGGAATGGGGAGCTTGGGGCATGGTCCCCACGCCTTCCCCGGAACACCCCCTGCCACCGACAGGGATGCATCTGACTTCCCGTTTTTTTTTCGAGGGAGCTGTTTATGCGAGTTCCGGGTATGGCGCCTGGTAGCAAGCCCAAGTCTGCCCTACGGACAGGTGGCCAAGGAGATGCTGTCCCCTTGGGACCAGAGGCACAGGACAGGCCTGCTTTCTGCCCAGACTCCTTCCTCAGAGTGGAGCACGTGCCCCTGGCCTAGGAGTCCCCTCATGTCTCCTTAGCAGCCAGGTTTCCATCTCTCCTAACAGGGAACGGGTGACCTTTGTCTTGCCACCGGCCTGCAGTTTTTGCCAGGGCAGGCTCTCCTGCTTCCCGACAGTTTCCCGACCACAAGGCCATCGGCTCCTTTTCTTCTTCGGGGGTGGTGAGCTGCACCTTCCCTGACATGCTCCTGGGGAGCCCAGTGACAGACTTGTCCCTTTCCTTAAGGTTGTTTCCACAGGCGCAACCACGGTTCTCTCTCAGGAAGAGGGGGATTCCCGGGTAAAGAAGATTTCGCTCCATGCGGGTTTATTACACCCTGCTGTGGAGACTAGCTCAGGCAAGCAGCAGCAGCATCCCACAGACCCGACTCTGATTTCCCAGAGAATGCTGTGCTTTCCCAGATGGGATGCCCGGGCAGAGAGGCTTTTGCTCTATGCCGGTTTCTCCCACCATGCTGCGAATACTAGGCTAAGGCAAGCAGCAGCAACAGCAGCCCACAGAACTGACTGATTTCCCGGCTACAGCTATGCTTTCGCAGATGTTTTCAGCTCTGCCCGAAACGCACTTCGCTGCTGCTTCCTCAGCAAGGCTTTGGGTGTTCGCTCTGTCGCCTTAGGATAGAAGAGCTACGAGAGAACTGGTGCCTCTTGGGTCTTCTTTTCCCGGGCTCCATGTTCGCGTCCTGTGTTCACCCTGCCAGGCCCAACTAAGCAGACAGAGCCACAAAGCTGCAGCAGCGTGCGCGGCCTAGGTTTGCACTCTATGCACACTACCATCTACCGGTATTGGCCATGCTTGGCCTTTTTCTCGGGCACTCAGGCAGACTCGCGGTCTAGGCCAGTGCTATCCCCACAGGAAAGGAGAGGTGACAGGATCCCTGTACACCACCCGTGCACTGAGATGGAGAGTTGTGGGGCATTGTTCCCACTCTTTCCCCGTACACACCGTGCCTCCGCGAACGCTTCCACATCCTGGAGGAAGACGGATTCTGACTGTCAATTCTTTCAGGGAGCTGTTTTTCTGCGAGTTCCGGGTTGGGGCCTGGTGGCAAGCCCATGTCTCCACAGGGACAGGTGGCCAAGGAGCTGCTGTCTCCTTGGACCCAGAGGCTCAGGACAGGCAAGCTTTCTGCCCAGAATCCTTCCTCAGAGTGGAGCACACGCCCCTGCCTAGACTTCCCCTCCTGTCTCCTTAGCAGCCAGGCGTCCGTCTCTCTGCAGTGACAGATGTGTCCCTTAAGGCTTTTCCACAGGTGAAACCACGCTTCTCTCTCAGGCTGAGGGGATGCCCAGGCAAAGAGGATTTCGCTCCATGCGGGTTTATTACACCATGCTCTGGAGACTAGCTCAGGCAAGCAGCAGCAGCATCCCACAGACCCGACTCTGATTTCCCAAAGAATGCTGTGCTTTCCCAGAGGGGATGCCCGGGCAGAGAGGCTCTTGCTCTATGCGGGTTGCTCCCACCATGCTGTGAATATTAGGCCAAGGCAAGCAGCAACAGCAGCCCACAGAACTGACTCTGATTTCCCGGCAACAGCTATGCTTTCACAGAGGTTTTCAGCTCTGCCCAAAACGCACTTCGCTGCTGCTTCCTCAGCAATGCTTTGGTTGTTCGCTCTGTTGCCTTAGGATAGAAGAGCTACTGGAGAACTGGTGCCCTTTGAGCCTTCTTTTCCCGGGCTCCATGTTCGCGTCCTGTGTTCACCCTGCCAGGCCTAACTAAGCAGACAGAGCCACAAAGCTGCTGCAGCCGCGTGCGCGGTCTAGGTTTGCACTCTATGCACACTACCATCTACCGGTGTAGGCCATGCTTGGCCTTTTTCTCGGGCACTCAGGCAGACTCGCGGTCTAGGCCAGTGCTATCCCCACAGGAAAGGAGAGGTGACAGGATCCCTGTACACCACCCGTGCACTGAGATGGAGAGTTGTGGGGCATTGTTCCCACTCCTTCCCCGTACACACCGTGCCTCCGCGAACGCTTCCACATCCTGGAGGAATATGGATTCTGATTGCCAATTCTTTCTGGGAGCTGATTCTGCCAGTTCAAGGTAGGCGCCTGGTGGCAAGCCCATGTCTCGACAGGGACAGGGGGCCAACGAGATGCTGTCTCCTTGGACCCAGAGACTCAGGACAGGCATGCTTTCTGCCCAGAATCCTTCCTCAGAGAGGAGCACACGATCCTGCCTAGACTTCCCCTCCTGTCTCCTTAGCAGCCAGGCTTCCGTCTCTCTACAGTGACAGATGTGTCCCTTAAGCTTTTCCACAGGTGCAACCACGCTTCTCTCTCAGGCAGAGGGGATGCCCAGGCAAAGAGGATTTCGCTCCATGCGGGGTATTACACCATGCTGTGGAGACTAGCTCAGGCACTCATCAGCAGTATCCCACAAACCCGACTCTGATTTCCAAACGAATGCTGTGCTTTCCCAGAGGAGATGCCAAGGCAAAGAGGCCTTCGCTCTATGCGGGTTTCTCCCGCCGTGCTACGAATACTAGGCTCTGTCAAGCAGCAACAGCAGCCCACAGAACAGACTCTGATTTCCCAGCGACTGCTATGCTTTCGCAGATGATTTTTTTAGCTTTGCGTGAACCGAACTTCGCTGCTGCTTCCTCAGCAAGGATTTGGGCATTCGCTCTGTTACATCAGGGAAGAAGAGCTGCGGGAGAGCTGGTGCCTCTTGGGCCTTGCTTTCCTGGGCTCCATGTTCGCGCCCCGGCTTCACCCTGCCAGGCCAAACTAAGGCGAAACAGCCACAATCCTGCAGCAGTGTGCATAGGAAGGCACTCTATGCACACTACCCTCTCCCGGTGTAGGCAACTCTTGGCCTTTCGCACTGGCCCTCAGGCTGACTCGCGGACTAGGCCAGTGCCTTCCCCACAGGAGAGGAGAAGCGACAGGATCCCTGAACACCGCCCGTTCACTGGAATGGGGAGCTTGGGGCATGGTCCCCACGCCTTCCCCGGAACACCCCCCTGCCACCGACAGGGATGCATCTGACTTCCCGTTTTTCGAGGGAGCTGTTTATGCGAGTTCCGGGTATGGCGCCTGGTAGCAAGCCCAAGTCTGCCCTACGGACAGGTGGCCAAGGAGATGCTGTCCCCTTGGGACCAGAGGCACAGGACAGGCCTGCTTTCTGCCCAGACTCCTTCCTCAGAGTGGAGCACGTGCCCCTGGCCTAGGAGTCCCCTCATGTCTCCTTAGCAGCCAGGTTTCCATCTCTCCTAACAGGGAACGGGTGACCTTTGTCTTGCCACCGGCCTGCAGTTTTTGCCAGGGCAGGCTCTCCTGCTTCCCGACAGTTTCCCGACCACAAGGCCATCGGCTCCTTTTCTTCTTCGGGGGTGGTGAGCTGCACCTTCCCTGACATGCTCCTGGGGAGCCCAGTGACAGACTTGTCCCTTTCCTTAAGGTTGTTTCCACAGGCGCAACCACGGTTCTCTCTCAGGAAGAGGGGGATTCCCGGGTAAAGAAGATTTCGCTCCATGCGGGTTTATTACACCCTGCTGTGGAGACTACTAGCTCAGGCAAGCAGCAGCAGCATCCCACAGACCCGACTCTGATTTCCCAGAGAATGCTGTGCTTTCCCAGATGGGATGCCCGGGCAGAGAGGCTTTTGCTCTATGCCGGTTTCTCCCACCATGCTGCGAATACTAGGCTAAGGCAAGCAGCAACAGCAGCCCACAGAACTGACTGATTTCCCGGCTACAGCTATGCTTTCGCAGATGTTTTCAGCTCTGCCCGAAACGCACTTCGCTGCTGCTTCCTCAGCAAGGCTTTGGGTGTTCGCTCTGTCGCCTTAGGATAGAAGAGCTACGAGAGAACTGGTGCCTCTTGGGTCTTCTTTTCCCGGGCTCCATGTTCGCGTCCTGTGTTCACCCTGCCAGGCCCAACTAAGCAGACAGAGCCACAAAGCTGCAGCAGCGTGCGCGGCCTAGGTTTGCACTCTATGCACACTACCATCTACCGGTATTGGCCATGCTTGGCCTTTTTCTCGGGCACTCAGGCAGACTCGCGGTCTAGGCCAGTGCTATCCCCACAGGAAAGGAGAGGTGACAGGATCCCTGTACACCACCCGTGCACTGAGATGGAGAGTTGTGGGGCATTGTTCCCACTCTTTCCCCGTACACACCGTGCCTCCGCGAACGCTTCCACATCCTGGAGGAAGACGGATTCTGACTGTCAATTCTTTCAGGGAGCTGTTTCTGCGAGTTCCGGGTTGGGGCCTGGTGGCAAGCCCATGTCTCCACAGGGACAGGTGGCCAAGGAGCTGCTGTCTCCTTGGACCCAGAGGCTCAGGACAGGCAAGCTTTCTGCCCAGAATCCTTCCTCAGAGTGGAGCACACGCCCCTGCCTAGACTTCCCCTCCTGTCTCCTTAGCAGCCAGGCGTCCGTCTCTCTGCAGTGACAGATGTGTCCCTTAAGGCTTTTCCACAGGTGAAACCACGCTTCTCTCTCAGGCTGAGGGGATGCCCAGGCAAAGAGGATTTCGCTCCATGCGGGTTTATTACACCATGCTCTGGAGACTAGCTCAGGCAAGCAGCAGCAGCATCCCACAGACCCGACTCTGATTTCCCAAAGAATGCTGTGCTTTCCCAGAGGGGATGCCCGGGCAGAGAGGCTCTTGCTCTATGCGGGTTGCTCCCACCATGCTGTGAATATTAGGCCAAGGCAAGCAGCAACAGCAGCCCACAGAACTGACTCTGATTTCCCGGCAACAGCTATGCTTTCACAGAGGTTTTCAGCTCTGCCCAAAACGCACTTCGCTGCTGCTTCCTCAGCAATGCTTTGGTTGTTCGCTCTGTTGCCTTAGGATAGAAGAGCTACTGGAGAACTGGTGCCCTTTGAGCCTTCTTTTCCCGGGCTCCATGTTCGCGTCCTGTGTTCACCCTGCCAGGCCTAACTAAGCAGACAGAGCCACAAAGCTGCAGCCGCGTGCGCGGTCTAGGTTTGCACTCTATGCACACTACCATCTACCGGTGTAGGCCATGCTTGGCCTTTTTCTCGGGCACTCAGGCAGACTCGCGGTCTAGGCCAGTGCTATCCCCACAGGAAAGGAGAGGTGACAGGATCCCTGTACACCACCCGTGCACTGAGATGGAGAGTTGTGGGGCATTGTTCCCACTCCTTCCCCGTACACACCGTGCCTCCGCGAACGCTTCCACATCCTGGAGGAATATGGATTCTGATTGCCAATTCTTTCTGGGAGCTGATTCTGCCAGTTCAAGGTAGGCGCCTGGTGGCAAGCCCATGTCTCGACAGGGACAGGGGGCCAACGAGATGCTGTCTCCTTGGACCCAGAGACTCAGGACAGGCATGCTTTCTGCCCAGAATCCTTCCTCAGAGAGGAGCACACGATCCTGCCTAGACTTCCCCTCCTGTCTCCTTAGCAGCCAGGCTTCCGTCTCTCTACAGTGACAGATGTGTCCCTTAAGGCTTTTCCACAGGTGCAACCACGCTTCTCTCTCAGGCAGAGGGGATGCCCAGGCAAAGAGGATTTCGCTCCATGCGGGGTATTACACCATGCTGTGGAGACTAGCTCAGGCACTCATCAGCAGTATCCCACAAACCCGACTCTGATTTCCAAACGAATGCTGTGCTTTCCCAGAGGAGATGCCAAGGCAAAGAGGCCTTCGCTCTATGCGGGTTTCTCCCGCCGTGCTACGAATACTAGGCTCTGTCAAGCAGCAACAGCAGCCCACAGAACAGACTCTGATTTCCCAGCGACTGCTATGCTTTCGCAGATGTTTTTTTAGCTTTGCGTGCGTGAACCGAACTTCGCTGCTGCTTCCTCAGCAAGGATTTGGGCATTCGCTCTGTTACATCAGGGAAGAAGAGCTGCGGGAGAGCTGGTGCCTCTTGGGCCTTGCTTTCCTGGGCTCCATGTTCGCGCCCCGGCTTCACCCTGCCAGGCCAAACTAAGGCGAAACAGCCACAATCCTGCAGCAGTGTGCATAGGAAGGCACTCTATGCACACTACCCTCTCCCGGTGTAGGCAACTCTTGGCCTTTCGCACTGGCCCTCAGGCTGACTCGCGGACTAGGCCAGTGCCTTCCCCACAGGAGAGGAGAAGCGACAGGATCCCTGAACACCGCCCGTTCACTGGAATGGGGAGCTTGGGGCATGGTCCCCACGCCTTCCCCGGAACACCCCCTGCCACCGACAGGGATGCATCTGACTTCCCGTTTTTCGAGGGAGCTGTTTATGCGAGTTCCGGGTATGGCGCCTGGTAGCAAGCCCAAGTCTGCCCTACGGACAGGTGGCCAAGGAGATGCTGTCCCCTTGGGACCAGAGGCACAGGACAGGCCTGCTTTCTGCCCAGACTCCTTCCTCAGAGTGGAGCACGTGCCCCTGGCCTAGGAGTCCCCTCATGTCTCCTTAGCAGCCAGGTTTCCATCTCTCCTAACAGGGAACGGGTGACCTTTGTCTTGCCACCGGCCTGCAGTTTTTGCCAGGGCAGGCTCTCCTGCTTCCCGACAGTTTCCCGACCACAAGGCCATCGGCTCCTTTTCTTCTTCGGGGGTGGTGAGCTGCACCTTCCCTGACATGCTCCTGGGGAGCCCAGTGACAGACTTGTCCCTTTCCTTAAGGTTGTTTCCACAGGCGCAACCACGGTTCTCTCTCAGGAAGAGGGGGATTCCCGGGTAAAGAAGATTTCGCTCCATGCGGGTTTATTACACCCTGCTGTGGAGACTAGCTCAGGCAAGCAGCAGCAGCATCCCACAGACCCGACTCTGATTTCCCAGAGAATGCTGTGCTTTCCCAGATGGGATGCCCGGGCAGAGAGGCTTTTGCTCTATGCCGGTTTCTCCCACCATGCTGCGAATACTAGGCTAAGGCAAGCAGCAGCAACAGCAGCCCACAGAACTGACTGATTTCCCGGCTACAGCTATGCTTTCGCAGATGTTTTCAGCTCTGCCCGAAACGCACTTCGCTGCTGCTTCCTCAGCAAGGCTTTGGGGGTGTTCGCTCTGTCGCCTTAGGATAGAAGAGCTACGAGAGAACTGGTGCCTCTTGGGTCTTTCTTTTCCCGGGCTCCATGTTCGCGTCCTGTGTTCACCCTGCCAGGCCCAACTAAGCAGACAGAGCCACAAAGCTGCAGCAGCGTGCGCGGCCTAGGTTTGCACTCTATGCACACTACCATCTACCGGTATTGGCCATGCTTGCCCTTTTTCTCGGGCACTCAGGCAGACTCGCGGTCTAGGCCAGTGCTATCCCCCCACAGGAAAGGAGAGGTGACAGGATCCCTGTACACCACCCGTGCACTGAGATGGAGAGTTGTGGGGCATTGTTCCCACTCTTTCCCCGTACACACCGTGCCTCCGCGAACGCTTCCACATCCTGGAGGAAGACGGATTCTGACTGTCAATTCTTTCAGGGAGCTGTTTCTGCGAGTTCCGGGTTGGGGCCTGGTGGCAAGCCCATGTCTCCACAGGGACAGGTGGCCAAGGAGCTGCTGTCTCCTTGGACCCAGAGGCTCAGGACAGGCAAGCTTTCTGCCCAGAATCCTTCCTCAGAGTGGAGCACACGCCCCTGCCTAGACTTCCCCTCCTGTCTCCTTAGCAGCCAGGCGTCCGTCTCTCTGCAGTGACAGATGTGTCCCTTAAGGCTTTTCCACAGGTGAAACCACGCTTCTCTCTCAGGCTGAGGGGATGCCCAGGCAAAGAGGATTTCGCTCCATGCGGGTTTATTACACCATGCTCTGGAGACTAGCTCAGGCAAGCAGCAGCAGCAGCATCCCACAGACCCGACTCTGATTTCCCAAAGAATGCTGTGCTTTCCCAGAGGGGATGCCCGGGCAGAGAGGCTCTTGCTCTATGCGGGTTGCTCCCACCATGCTGTGAATATTAGGCCAAGGCAAGCAGCAACAGCAGCCCACAGAACTGACTCTGATTTCCCGGCAACAGCTATGCTTTCACAGAGGTTTTCAGCTCTGCCCAAAACGCACTTCGCTGCTGCTTCCTCAGCAATGCTTTGGTTGTTCGCTCTGTTGCCTTAGGATAGAAGAGCTACTGGAGAACTGGTGCCCTTTGAGCCTTCTTTTCCCGGGCTCCATGTTCGCGTCCTGTGTTCACCCTGCCAGGCCTAACTAAGCAGACAGAGCCACAAAGCTGCAGCCGCGTGCGTGGTCTAGGTTTGCACTCTATGCACACTACCATCTACCGGTGTAGGCCATGCTTGGCCTTTTTCTCGGGCACTCAGGCAGACTCGCGGTCTAGGCCAGTGCTATCCCCACAGGAAAGGAGAGGTGACAGGATCCCTGTACACCACCCGTGCACTGAGATGGAGAGTTGTGGGGCATTGTTCCCACTCCTTCCCCGTACACACCGTGCCTCCGCGAACGCTTCCACATCCTGGAGGAATATGGATTCTGATTGCCAATTCTTTCTGGGAGCTGATTCTGCCAGTTCAAGGTAGGCGCCTGGTGGCAAGCCCATGTCTCGACAGGGACAGGGGGCCAACGAGATGCTGTCTCCTTGGACCCAGAGACTCAGGACAGGCATGCTTTCTGCCCAGAATCCTTCCTCAGAGAGGAGCACACGATCCTGCCTAGACTTCCCCTCCTGTCTCCTTAGCAGCCAGGCTTCCGTCTCTCTACAGTGACAGATGTGTCCCTTAAGGCTTTTCCACAGGTGCAACCACGCTTCTCTCTCAGGCAGAGGGGATGCCCAGGCAAAGAGGATTTCGCTCCATGCGGGGTATTACACCATGCTGTGGAGACTAGCTCAGGCACTCATCAGCAGTATCCCACAAACCCGACTCTGATTTCCAAACGAATGCTGTGCTTTCCCAGAGGAGATGCCAAGGCAAAGAGGCCTTCGCTCTATGCGGGTTTCTCCCGCCGTGCTACGAATACTAGGCTCTGTCAAGCAGCAACAGCAGCCCACAGAACAGACTCTGATTTCCCAGCGACTGCTATGCTTTCGCAGATGTTTTTTAGCTTTGCGTGAACCGAACTTCGCTGCTGCTTCCTCAGCAAGGATTTGGGCATTCGCTCTGTTACATCAGGGAAGAAGAGCTGCGGGAGAGCTGGTGCCTCTTGGGCCTTGCTTTCCTGGGCTCCATGTTCGCGCCCCGGCTTCACCCTGCCAGGCCAAACTAAGGCGAAACAGCCACAATCCTGCAGCAGTGTGCATAGGAAGGCACTCTATGCACACTACCCTCTCCCGGTGTAGGCAACTCTTGGCCTTTCGCACTGGCCCTCAGGCTGACTCGCGGACTAGGCCAGTGCCTTCCCCACAGGAGAGGAGAAGCGACAGGATCCCTGAACACCGCCCGTTCACTGGAATGGGGAGCTTGGGGCATGGTCCCCACGCCTTCCCCGGAACACCCCCTGCCACCGACAGGGATGCATCTGACTTCCCGTTTTTCGAGGGAGCTGTTTATGCGAGTTCCGGGTATGGCGCCTGGTAGCAAGCCCAAGTCTGCCCTACGGACAGGTGGCCAAGGAGATGCTGTCCCCTTGGGACCAGAGGCACAGGACAGGCCTGCTTTCTGCCCAGACTCCTTCCTCAGAGTGGAGCACGTGCCCCTGGCCTAGGAGTCCCCTCATGTCTCCTTAGCAGCCAGGTTTCCATCTCTCCTAACAGGGAACGGGTGACCTTTGTCTTGCCACCGGCCTGCAGTTTTTGCCAGGGCAGGCTCTCCTGCTTCCCGACAGTTTCCCGACCACAAGGCCATCGGCTCCTTTTCTTCTTCGGGGGTGGTGAGCTGCACCTTCCCTGACATGCTCCTGGGGAGCCCAGTGACAGACTTGTCCCTTTCCTTAAGGTTGTTTCCACAGGCGCAACCACGGTTCTCTCTCAGGAAGAGGGGGGATTCCCGGGGTAAAGAAGATTTCGCTCCATGCGGGTTTATTACACCCTGCTGTGGAGACTAGCTCAGGCAAGCAGCAGCAGCATCCCACAGACCCGACTCTGATTTCCCAGAGAATGCTGTGCTTTCCCAGATGGGATGCCCGGGCAGAGAGGCTTTTGCTCTATGCCGGTTTCTCCCACCATGCTGCGAATACTAGGCTAAGGCAAGCAGCAACAGCAGCCCACAGAACTGACTGATTTCCCGGCTACAGCTATGCTTTCGCAGATGTTTTCAGCTCTGCCCGAAACGCACTTCGCTGCTGCTTCCTCAGCAAGGCTTTGGGTGTTCGCTCTGTCGCCTTAGGATAGAAGAGCTACGAGAGAACTGGTGCCTCTTGGGTCTTCTTTTCCCGGGCTCCATGTTCGCGTCCTGTGTTCACCCTGCCAGGCCCAACTAAGCAGACAGAGCCACAAAGCTGCAGCAGCGTGCGCGGCCTAGGTTTGCACTCTATGCACACTACCATCTACCGGTATTGGCCATGCTTGGCCTTTTTCTCGGGCACTCAGGCAGACTCGCGGTCTAGGCCAGTGCTATCCCCACAGGAAAGGAGAGGTGACAGGATCCCTGTACACCACCCGTGCACTGAGATGGAGAGTTGTGGGGCATTGTTCCCACTCTTTCCCCGTACACACCGTGCCTCCGCGAACGCTTCCACATCCTGGAGGAAGACGGATTCTGACTGTCAATTCTTTCAGGGAGCTGTTTCTGCGAGTTCCGGGTTGGGGCCTGGTGGCAAGCCCATGTCTCCACAGGGACAGGTGGCCAAGGAGCTGCTGTCTCCTTGGACCCAGAGGCTCAGGACAGGCAAGCTTTCTGCCCAGAATCCTTCCTCAGAGTGGAGCACACGCCCCTGCCTAGACTTCCCCTCCTGTCTCCTTAGCAGCCAGGCGTCCGTCTCTCTGCAGTGACAGATGTGTCCCTTAAGGCTTTTCCACAGGTGAAACCACGCTTCTCTCTCAGGCTGAGGGGATGCCCAGGCAAAGAGGATTTCGCTCCATGCGGGTTTATTACACCATGCTCTGGAGACTAGCTCAGGCAAGCAGCAGCAGCATCCCACAGACCCGACTCTGATTTCCCAAAGAATGCTGTGCTTTCCCAGAGGGGATGCCCGGGCAGAGAGGCTCTTGCTCTATGCGGGTTGCTCCCACCATGCTGTGAATATTAGGCCAGGCAGGCAAGCAGCAACAGCAGCCCACAGAACTGACTCTGATTTCCCGGCAACAGCTATGCTTTCACAGAGGTTTTCAGCTCTGCCCAAAACGCACTTCGCTGCTGCTTCCTCAGCAATGCTTTGGTTGTTCGCTCTGTTGCCTTAGGATAGAAGAGCTACTGGAGAACTGGTGCCCTTTGAGCCTTCTTTTCCCGGGCTCCATGTTCGCGTCCTGTGTTCACCCTGCCAGGCCTAACTAAGCAGACAGAGCCACAAAGCTGCAGCCGCGTGCGCGGTCTAGGTTTGCACTCTATGCACACTACCATCTACCGGTGTAGGCCATGCTTGGCCTTTTTCTCGGGCACTCAGGCAGACTCGCGGTCTAGGCCAGTGCTATCCCCCCACAGGAAAGGAGAGGTGACAGGATCCCTGTACACCACCCGTGCACTGAGATGGAGAGTTGTGGGGCATTGTTCCCACTCCTTCCCCGTACACACCGTGCCTCCGCGAACGCTTCCACATCCTGGAGGAATATGGATTCTGATTGCCAATTCTTTCTGGGAGCTGATTCTGCCAGTTCAAGGTAGGCGCCTGGTGGCAAGCCCATGTCTCGACAGGGACAGGGGGCCAACGAGATGCTGTCTCCTTGGACCCAGAGACTCAGGACAGGCATGCTTTCTGCCCAGAATCCTTCCTCAGAGAGGAGCACACGATCCTGCCTAGACTTCCCCTCCTGTCTCCTTTAGCAGCCAGGCTTCCGTCTCTCTACAGTGACAGATGTGTCCCTTAAGGCTTTTCCACAGGTGCAACCACGCTTCTCTCTCAGGCAGAGGGGATGCCCAGGCAAAGAGGATTTCGCTCCATGCGGGGTATTACACCATGCTGTGGAGACTAGCTCAGGCACTCATCAGCAGTATCCCACAAACCCGACTCTGATTTCCAAACGAATGCTGTGCTTTCCCAGAGGAGATGCCAAGGCAAAGAGGCCTTCGCTCTATGCGGGTTTCTCCCGCCGTGCTACGAATCCTAGGCTCTGTCAAGCAGCAACAGCAGCCCACAGAACAGACTCTGATTTCCCAGCGACTGCTATGCTTTCGCAGATGTTTTTTAGCTTTGCGTGAACCGAACTTCGCTGCTGCTTCCTCAGCAAGGATTTGGGCATTCGCTCTGTTACATCAGGGGGAAGAAGAGCTGCGGGAGAGCTGGTGCCTCTTGGGCCTTGCTTTCCTGGGCTCCATGTTCGCGCCCCGGCTTCACCCTGCCAGGCCAAACTAAGGCGAAACAGCCACAATCCTGCAGCAGTGTGCATAGGAAGGCACTCTATGCACACTACCCTCTCCCGGTGTAGGCAACTCTTGGCCTTTCGCACTGGCCCTCAGGCTGACTCGCGGACTAGGCCAGTGCCTTCCCCACAGGAGAGGAGAAGCGACAGGATCCCTGAACACCGCCCGTTCACTGGAATGGGGAGCTTGGGGCATGGTCCCCACGCCTTCCCCGGAACACCCCCTGCCACCGACAGGGATGCATCTGACTTCCCGTTTTTCGAGGGAGCTGTTTATGCGAGTTCCGGGTATGGCGCCTGGTAGCAAGCCCAAGTCTGCCCTACGGACAGGTGGCCAAGGAGATGCTGTCCCCTTGGGACCAGAGGCACAGGACAGGCCTGCTTTCTGCCCAGACTCCTTCCTCAGAGTGGAGCACGTGCCCCTGGCCTAGGAGTCCCCTCATGTCTCCTTAGCAGCCAGGTTTCCATCTCTCCTAACAGGGAACGGGTGACCTTTGTCTTGCCACCGGCCTGCAGTTTTTGCCAGGGCAGGCTCTCCTGCTTCCCGACAGTTTCCCGACCACAAGGCCATCGGCTCCTTTTCTTCTTCGGGGGTGGTGAGCTGCACCTTCCCTGACATGCTCCTGGGGAGCCCAGTGACAGACTTGTCCCTTTCCTTAAGGTTGTTTCCACAGGCGCAACCACGGTTCTCTCTCAGGAAGAGGGGGATTCCCGGGTAAAGAAGATTTCGCTCCATGCGGGTTTATTACACCCTGCTGTGGAGACTAGCTCAGGCAAGCAGCAGCAGCATCCCACAGACCCGACTCTGATTTCCCAGAGAATGCTGTGCTTTCCCAGATGGGATGCCCGGGCAGAGAGGCTTTTGCTCTATGCCGGTTTCTCCCACCATGCTGCGAATACTAGGCTAAGGCAAGCAGCAACAGCAGCCCACAGAACTGACTGATTTCCCGGCTACAGCTATGCTTTCGCAGATGTTTTCAGCTCTGCCCGAAACGCACTTCGCTGCTGCTTCCTCAGCAAGGCTTTGGGTGTTCGCTCTGTCGCCTTAGGATAGAAGAGCTACGAGAGAACTGGTGCCTCTTGGGTCTTCTTTTCCCGGGCTCCATGTTCGCGTCCTGTGTTCACCCTGCCAGGCCCAACTAAGCAGACAGAGCCACAAAGCTGCAGCAGCGTGCGCGGCCTAGGTTTGCACTCTATGCACACTACCATCTACCGGTATTGGCCATGCTTGGCCTTTTTCTCGGGCACTCAGGCAGACTCGCGGTCTAGGCCAGTGCTATCCCCACAGGAAAGGAGAGGTGACAGGATCCCTGTACACCACCCGTGCACTGAGATGGAGAGTTGTGGGGCATTGTTCCCACTCTTTCCCCGTACACACCGTGCCTCCGCGAACGCTTCCACATCCTGGAGGAAGACGGATTCTGACTGTCAATTCTTTCAGGGAGCTGTTTCTGCGAGTTCCGGGTTGGGGCCTGGTGGCAAGCCCATGTCTCCACAGGGACAGGTGGCCAAGGAGCTGCTGTCTCCTTGGACCCAGAGGCTCAGGACAGGCAAGCTTTCTGCCCAGAATCCTTCCTCAGAGTGGAGCACACGCCCCTGCCTAGACTTCCCCTCCTGTCTCCTTAGCAGCCAGGCGTCCGTCTCTCTGCAGTGACAGATGTGTCCCTTAAGGCTTTTCCACAGGTGAAACCACGCTTCTCTCTCAGGCTGAGGGGATGCCCAGGCAAAGAGGATTTCGCTCCATGCGGGTTTATTACACCATGCTCTGGAGACTAGCTCAGGCAAGCAGCAGCAGCATCCCACAGACCCGACTCTGATTTCCCAAAGAATGCTGTGCTTTCCCAGAGGGGATGCCCGGGCAGAGAGGCTCTTGCTCTATGCGGGTTGCTCCCACCATGCTGTGAATATTAGGCCAAGGCAAGCAGCAACAGCAGCCCACAGAACTGACTCTGAATTTCCCGGCAACAGCTATGCTTTCACAGAGGTTTTCAGCTCTGCCCCAAAACGCACTTCGCTGCTGCTTCCTCAGCAATGCTTTGGTTGTTCGCTCTGTTGCCTTAGGATAGAAGAGCTACTGGAGAACTGGTGCCCTTTGAGCCTTCTTTTCCCGGGCTCCATGTTCGCGTCCTGTGTTCACCCTGCCAGGCCTAACTAAGCAGACAGAGCCACAAAGCTGCAGCCGCGTGCGCGGTCTAGGTTTGCACTCTATGCACACTACCATCTACCGGTGTAGGCCATGCTTGGCCTTTTTCTCGGGCACTCAGGCAGACTCGCGGTCTAGGCCAGTGCTATCCCCACAGGAAAGGAGAGGTGACAGGATCCCTGTACACCACCCGTGCACTGAGATGGAGAGTTGTGGGGCATTGTTCCCACTCCTTCCCCGTACACACCGTGCCTCCGCGAACGCTTCCACATCCTGGAGGAATATGGATTCTGATTGCCAATTCAAGTCTTTCTGGGAGCTGATTCTGCCAGTTCAAGGTAGGCGCCTGGTGGCAAGCCCATGTCTCGACAGGGACAGGGGGCCAACGAGATGCTGTCTCCTTGGACCCAGAGACTCAGGACAGGCATGCTTTCTGCCCAGAATCCTTCCTCAGAGAGGAGCACACGATCCTGCCTAGACTTCCCCTCCTGTCTCCTTAGCAGCCAGGCTTCCGTCTCTCTACAGTGACAGATGTGTCCCTTAAGGCTTTTCCACAGGTGCAACCACGCTTCTCTCTCAGGCAGAGGGGATGCCCAGGCAAAGAGGATTTCGCTCCATGCGGGGTATTACACCATGCTGTGGAGACTAGCTCAGGCACTCATCAGCAGTATCCCACAAACCCGACTCTGATTTCCAAACGAATGCTGTGCTTTCCCAGAGGAGATGCCAAGGCAAAGAGGCCTTCGCTCTATGCGGGTTTCTCCCGCCGTGCTACGAATCCTAGGCTCTGTCAAGCAGCAACAGCAGCCCACAGAACAGACTCTGATTTCCCAGCGACTGCTATGCTTTCGCAGATTTTTTTTAGCTTTGCGTGAACCGAACTTCGCTGCTGCTTCCTCAGCAAGGATTTGGGCATTCGCTCTGTTACATCAGGGAAGAAGAGCTGCGGGAGAGCTGGTGCCTCTTGGGCCTTGCTTTCCTGGGCTCCATGTTCGCGCCCCGGCTTCACCCTGCCAGGCCAAACTAAGGCGAAACAGCCACAATCCTGCAGCAGCGTGCGTGGCCTAGGATGGCACTCTATGCACACTACCCTCTCCCGGTGTAGGCAACTCTTGGCCTTTCGCACTGGCCCTCAGGCTGACTCGCGGACTAGGCCAGTGCCTTCCCCACAGGAGAGGAGAAGCGACAGGATCCCTGAACACCGCCCGTTCACTGGAATGGGGAGCTTGGGGCATGGTCCCCACGCCTTCCCCGGAACACCCCCTGCCACCGACAGGGATGCATCTGACTTCCCGTTTTTCGAGGGAGCTGTTTATGCGAGTTCCGGGTATGGCGCCTGGTAGCAAAGCCCAAGTCTGCCCTACGGACAGGTGGCCAAGGAGATGCTGTCCCCTTGGGACCAGAGGCACAGGACAGGCCTGCTTTCTGCCCAGACTCCTTCCTCAGAGTGGAGCACGTGCCCCTGGCCTAGGAGTCCCCTCATGTCTCCTTAGCAGCCAGGTTTCCATCTCTCCTAACAGGGAACGGGTGACCTTTGTCTTGCCACCGGCCTGCAGTTTTTGCCAGGGCAGGCTCTCCTGCTTCCCGACAGTTTCCCGACCACAAGGCCATCGGCTCCTTTTCTTCGGGGGGGGGGTGGTGAGCTGCACCTTCCCTGACATGCTCCTGGGGAGCCCAGTGACAGACTTGTCCCTTTCCTTAAGGTTGTTTCCACAGGCGCAACCACGGTCTCTCTCTCAGGAAGAGGGGGATTCCCGGGTAAAAGAAGATTTCGCTCCATGCGGGTTTATTACACCCTGCTGTGGAGACTAGCTCAGGCAGCAGCAGCAGCAGCATCCCACAGACCCGACTCTGATTTCCCAGAGAATGCTGTGCTTTCCCAGATGGGATGCCCGGGCAGAGAGGCTTTTGCTCTATGCCGGTTTCTCCCACCATGCTGCGAATACTAGGCTAAGGCAAGCAGCAACAGCAGCCCACAGAACTGACTGATTTCCCGGCTACAGCTATGCTTTCGCAGATGTTTTCAGCTCTGCCCGAAACGCACTTCGCTGCTGCTTCCTCAGCAAGGCTTTGGGTGTTCGCTCTGTCGCCTTAGGATAGAAGAGCTACGAGAGAACTGGTGCCTCTTGGGTCTTCTTTTCCCGGGCTCCATGTTCGCGTCCTGTGTTCACCCTGCCAGGCCCAACTAAGCAGACAGAGCCACAAAGCTGCAGCAGCGTGCGCGGCCTAGGTTTGCACTCTATGCACACTACCATCTACCGGTGTAGGCCATGCTTGGCCTTTTTCTCGGGCACTCAGGCAGACTCGCGGTCTAGGCCAGTGCTATCCCCACAGGAAAGGAGAGGTGACAGGATCCCTGTACACCACCCGTGCACTGAGATGGAGAGTTGTGGGGCATTGTTCCCACTCTTTCCCCGTACACACCGTGCCTCCGCGAACGCTTCCACATCCTGGAGGAAGACGGATTCTGACTGTCAATTCTTTCAGGGAGCTGTTTCTGCGAGTTCCGGGTTGGGGCCTGGTGGCAAGCCCATGTCTCCACAGGGACAGGTGGCCAAGGAGCTGCTGTCTCCTTGGACCCAGAGACTCAGGACAGGCAAGCTTTCTGCCCCAGAATCCTTCCTCAGAGTGGAGCACACGCTTCCCCCTGCCTAGACTTCCCCTCCTGTCTCCTTAGCAGCCAGGAGTCCGTCTCTCTGCAGTGACAGATGTGTCCCTTAAGGCTTTTCCACAGGTGAAACCACGCTTCTCTCTCAGGCTGAGGGGATGCCCAGGCAAAGAGGATTTCGCTCCATGCGGGTTTATTACACCATGCTCTGGAGACTAGCTCAGGCAAGCAGCAGCAGCATCCCACAGACCCGACTCTGATTTCCCAAAGAATGCTGTGCTTTCCCAGAGGGGATGCCCGGGCAGAGAGGCTCTTGCTCTATGCGGGTTGCTCCCACCATGCTGTGATTATTAGGCCAAGGCAAGCAGCAACAGCAGCCCACAGAACTGACTCTGATTTCCCGGCAACAGCTATGCTTTCACAGAGGTTTTCAGCTCTGCCCAAAACGCACTTCGCTGCTGCTTCCTCAGCAAGGCTTTGGGTGTTCGCTCTGTCGCCTTAGGATAGAAGAGCTACGAGAGAACTGGTGCCTCTTGGGTCTTCTTTTCCCGGGCTCCATGTTCGCGTCCTGTGTTCACCCTGCCAGGCCTAACTAAGCAGACAGAGCCACAAAGCTGCAGCCGCGTGCACGGTCTAGGTTTGCACTCTATGCACACTACCATCTACCGGTGTAGGCCATGCTTGGCCTTTTTCTCGGGCACTCAGGCAGACTCGCGGTCTAGGCCAGTGCTATCCCCACAGGAAAGGAGAGGTGACAGGATCCCTGTACACCACCCGTGCACTGAGATGGAGAGTTGTGGGGCATTGTTCCCACTCTTTCCCCGTACACACCGTGCCTCCGCGAACGCTTCCACATCCTGGAGGAAGACGGATTCTGACTGTCAATTCTTTCAGGGAGCTGTTTCTGCGAGTTCCGGGTTGGGGCCTGGTGGCAAGCCCATGTCTCCACAGGGACAGGTGGCCAAGAAGCTGCTGTCTCCTTGGACCCAGAGACTCAGGACAGGCATGCTTTCTGCCCAGAATCCTTCCTCAGAGAGGAGCACACGATCCTGCCTAGACTTCCCCTCCTGTCTCCTTAGCAGCCAGGCTTCCGTCTCTCTACAGTGACAGATGTGTCCCTTAAGGCTTTTCCACAGGTGCAACCACGCTTCTCTCTCAGGCAGAGGGGATGCCCAGGCAAAGAGGATTTCGCTCCATGCGGGGTATTACACCATGCTGTGGAGACTAGCTCAGGCACTCATCAGCAGTATCCCACAAACCCGACTCTGATTTCCAAACGAATGCTGTGCTTTCCCAGAGGAGATGCCAAGGCAAAGAGGCCTTCGCTCTATGCGGGTTTCTCCCGCCGAGCTACGAATACTAGGCTCTGTCAAGCAGCAACAGCAGCCCACAGAACAGACTCTGATTTCCCAGCGACTGCTATGCTTTCGCAGATGTTTTTTAGCTTTGCGTGAACCGAACTTCGCTGCTGCTTCCTCAGCAAGGATTTGGGCATTCGCTCTGTTACATCAGGGAAGAAGAGCTGCGGGAGAGCTGGTGCCTCTTGGGCCTTGCTTTTCCTGGGGCTCCATGTTCGCGCCCCGGCTTCACCCTGCCAGGCCAAACTAAGGCGAAACAGCCACAATCCTGCAGCAGCGTGTGCATAGGATGGCACTCTATATGCACACTACCCTCTCCCGGTGTAGGCAACTCTTGGCCTTTCGCACTGGCCCTCAGGCTGACTCGCGGACTAGGCCAGTGCCTTCCCCACAGGAGAGGAGAAGCGACAGGATCCCTGAACACCGCCCGTTCACTGGAATGGGGAGCTTGGGGCATGGTCCCCACGCCTTCCCCGGAACACACCCCCTGCCACCGACAGGGATGCATCTGACTTCCCGTTTTTCGAGGGAGCTGTTTATGCGAGTTCCGGGTATGGCGCCTGGTAGCAAGCCCAAGTCTGCCCTACGGACAGGTGGCCAAGGAGATGCTGTCCCCTTGGGACCAGAGGCACAGGACAGGCCTGCTTTCTGCCCAGACTCCTTCCTCAGAGTGGAGCACGTGCCCCTGGCCTAGGAGTCCCCTCATGTCTCCTTAGCAGCCAGGTTTCCATCTCTCCTAACAGGGAACGGGTGACCTTTGTCTTGCCACCGGCCTGCAGTTTTTGCCAGGGCAGGCTCTCCTGCTTCCCGACAGTTCCCGACCACAAGGCCATCGGCTCCTTTTCTTCTTCGGGGGGGTGGTGAGCTGCACCTTCCCTGACATGCTCCTGGGGAGCCCAGTGACAGACTTGTCCCTTTCCTTAAGGTTGTTTCCACAGGCGCAACCACGGTTCTCTCTCAGGAAGAGGGGGATTCCCCCGGGTAAAGAAGATTTCGCTCCATGCGGGTTTATTACACCCTGCTGTGGAGACTAGCTCAGGCAAGCAGCAGCAGCATCCCACAGACCCGACTCTGATTTCCCAGAGAATGCTGTGCTTTCCCAGATGGGATGCCCGGGCAGAGAGGCTTTTGCTCTATGCCGGTTTCTCCCACCATGCTGCGAATACTAGGCTAAGGCAAGCAGCAACAGCAGCCCACAGAACTGACTGATTTCCCGGCTACAGCTATGCTTTCGCAGATGTTTTCAGCTCTGCCCGAAACGCACTTCGCTGCTGCTTCCTCAGCAAGGCTTTGGGTGTTCGCTCTGTCGCCTTAGGATAGAAGAGCTACGAGAGAACTGGTGCCTCTTGGGTCTTCTTTTCCCGGGCTCCATGTTCGCGTCCTGTGTTCACCCTGCCAGGCCCAACTAAGCAGACAGAGCCACAAAGCTGCAGCAGCGTGCGCGGCCTAGGTTTGCACTCTATGCACACTACCATCTACCGGTATTGGCCATGCTTGGCCTTTTTCTCGGGCACTCAGGCAGACTCGCGGTCTAGGCCAGTGCTATCCCCACAGGAAAGGAGAGGTGACAGGATCCCTGTACACCACCCGTGCACTGAGATGGAGAGTTGTGGGGCATTGTTCCCACTCTTTCCCCGTACACACCGTGCCTCCGCGAACGCTTCCACATCCTGGAGGAAGACGGATTCTGACTGTCAATTCTTTCAGGGAGCTGTTTCTGCGAGTTCCGGGTTGGGGCCTGGTGGCAAGCCCATGTCTCCACAGGGACAGGTGGCCAAGGAGCTGCTGTCTCCTTGGACCCAGAGGCTCAGGACAGGCAAGCTTTCTGCCCAGAATCCTTCCTCAGAGTGGAGCACACGCCCCTGCCTAGACTTCCCCTCCTGTCTCCTTAGCAGCCAGGCGTCCGTCTCTCTGCAGTGACAGATGTGTCCCTTAAGGCTTTTCCACAGGTGAAACCACGCTTCTCTCTCAGGCTGAGGGGATGCCCAGGCAAAGAGGATTTCGCTCCATGCGGGTTTATTACACCATGCTCTGGAGACTAGCTCAGGCAAGCAGCAGCAGCATCCCACAGACCCGACTCTGATTTCCCAAAGAATGCTGTGCTTTCCCAGAGGGGATGCCCGGGCAGAGAGGCTCTTGCTCTATGCGGGTTGCTCCCACCATGCTGTGAATATTAGGCCAAGGCAAGCAGCAACAGCAGCCCACAGAACTGACTCTGATTTCCCGGCAACAGCTATGCTTTCACAGAGGTTTTCAGCTCTGCCCAAAACGCACTTCGCTGCTGCTTCCTCAGCAATGCTTTGGTTGTTCGCTCTGTTGCCTTAGGATAGAAGAGCTACTGGAGAACTGGTGCCCTTTGAGCCTTCTTTTCCCGGGCTCCATGTTCGCGTCCTGTGTTCACCCTGCCAGGCCTAACTAAGCAGACAGAGCCACAAAGCTGCAGCCGCGTGCGCGGTCTAGGTTTGCACTCTATGCACACTACCATCTACCGGTGTAGGCCATGCTTGGCCTTTTTCTCGGGCACTCAGGCAGACTCGCGGTCTAGGCCAGTGCTATCCCCACAGGAAAGGAGAGGTGACAGGATCCCTGTACACCACCCGTGCACTGAGATGGAGAGTTGTGGGGCATTGTTCCCACTCCTTCCCCGTACACACCGTGCCTCCGCGAACGCTTCCACATCCTGGAGGAATATGGATTCTGATTGCCAATTCTTTCTGGGAGCTGATTCTGCCAGTTCAAGGTAGGCGCCTGGTGGCAAGCCCATGTCTCGACAGGGACAGGGGGCCAACGAGATGCTGTCTCCTTGACCCCCCAGAGACTCAGGACAGGCATGCTTTCTGCCCAGAATCCTTCCTCAGAGAGGAGCACACGATCCTGCCTAGACTTCCCCTCCTGTCTCCTTAGCAGCCAGGCTTCCGTCTCTCTACAGTGACAGATGTGTCCCTTAAGGCTTTTCCACAGGTGCAACCACGCTTCTCTCTCAGGCAGAGGGGATGCCCAGGCAAAGAGGATTTCGCTCCATGGGGGGTATTACACCATGCTGTGGAGACTAGCTCAGGCACTCATCAGCAGTATCCCACAAACCCGACTCTGATTTCCAAACGAATGCTGTGCTTTCCCAGAGGAGATGCCAAGGCAAAGAGGCCTTCGCTCTATGCGGGTTTCTCCCGCCGTGCTACGAATACTAGGCTCTGTCAAGCAGCAACAGCAGCCCACAGAACAGACTCTGATTTCCCAGCGACTGCTATGCTTTCGCAGATGTTTTTTAGCTTTGCGTGAACCGAACTTCGCTGCTGCTTCCTCAGCAAGGATTTGGGCATTCGCTCTGTTACATCAGGGAAGAAGAGCTGCGGGAGAGCTGGTGCCTCTTGGGCCTTGCTTTCCTGGGCTCCATGTTCGCGCCCCGGCTTCACCCTGCCAGGCCAAACTAAGGCGAAACAGCCACAATCCTGCAGCAGTGTGCATAGGAAGGCACTCTATGCACACTACCCTCTCCCGGTGTAGGCAACTCTTGGCCTTTCGCACTGGCCCTCAGGCTGACTCGCGGACTAGGCCAGTGCCTTCCCCACAGGAGAGGAGAAGCGACAGGATCCCTGAACACCGCCCGTTCACTGGAATGGGGAGCTTGGGGCATGGTCCCCACGCCTTCCCCGGAACACCCCCTGCCACCGACAGGGATGCATCTGACTTCCCGTTTTTCGAGGGAGCTGTTTATGCGAGTTCCGGGTATGGCGCCTGGTAGCAAGCCCAAGTCTGCCCTACGGACAGGTGGCCAAGGAGATGCTGTCCCCTTGGGACCAGAGGCACAGGGACAGGCCTGCTTTCTGCCCAGACTCCTTCCTCAGAGTGGAGCACGTGCCCCTGGCCTAGGAGTCCCCTCATGTCTCCTTAGCAGCCAGGTTTCCATCTCTCCTAACAGGGAACGGGTGACCTTTGTCTTGCCACCGGCCTGCAGTTTTTGCCAGGGCAGGCTCTCCTGCTTCCCGACAGTTTCCCGACCACAAGGCCATCGGCTCCTTTTCTTCTTCGGGGGTGGTGAGCTGCACCTTCCCTGACATGCTCCTGGGGAGCCCAGTGACAGACTTGTCCCTTTCCTTAAGGTTGTTTCCACAGGCGCAACCACGGTTCTCTCTCAGGAAGAGGGGGATTCCCGGGTAAAGAAGATTTCGCTCCATGCGGGTTTATTACACCCTGCTGTGGAGACTAGCTCAGGCAGCAGCAGCAGCAGCATCCCACAGACCCGACTCTGATTTCCCAGAGAATGCTGTGCTTTCCCAGATGGGATGCCCGGGCAGAGAGGCTTTTGCTCTATGCCGGTTTTCTCCCACCATGCTGCGAATATACTAGGCTAAGGCAAGCAGCAACAGCAGCCCACAGAACTGACTGATTTCCCGGCTACAGCTATGCTTTCGCAGATGTTTTCAGCTCTGCCCGAAACGCACTTCGCTGCTGCTTCCTCAGCAAGGCTTTGGGTGTTCGCTCTGTCGCCTTAGGATAGAAGAGCTACGAGAGAACTGGTGCCTCTTGGGTCTTCTTTTCCCGGGCTCCATGTTCGCGTCCTGTGTTCACCCTGCCAGGCCCAACTAAGCAGACAGAGCCACAAAGCTGCAGCAGCGTGCGCGGCCTAGGTTTGCACTCTATGCACACTACCATCTACCGGTATTGGCCATGCTTGGCCTTTTTCTCGGGCACTCAGGCAGACTCGCGGTCTAGGCCAGTGCTATCCCCACAGGAAAGGAGAGGTGACAGGATCCCTGTACACCACCCGTGCACTGAGATGGAGAGTTGTGGGGCATTGTTCCCACTCTTTCCCCGTACACACCGTGCCTCCGCGAACGCTTCCACATCCTGGAGGAAGACGGATTCTGACTGTCAATTCTTTCAGGGAGCTGTTTCTGCGAGTTCCGGGTTGGGGCCTGGTGGCAAGCCCATGTCTCCACAGGGACAGGTGGCCAAGGAGCTGCTGTCTCCTTGGACCCAGAGGCTCAGGACAGGCAAGCTTTCTGCCCAGAATCCTTCCTCAGAGTGGAGCACACGCCCCTGCCTAGACTTCCCCTCCTGTCTCCTTAGCAGCCAGGCGTCCGTCTCTCTGCAGTGACAGATGTGTCCCTTAAGGCTTTTCCACAGGTGAAACCACGCTTCTCTCTCAGGCTGAGGGGATGCCCAGGCAAAGAGGATTTCGCTCCATGCGGGTTTATTACACCATGCTCTGGAGACTAGCTCAGGGCAAGCAGCAGCAGCATCCCACAGACCCGACTCTGATTTCCCAAAGAATGCTGTGCTTTCCCAGAGGGGATGCCCGGGCAGAGAGGCTCTTGCTCTATGCGGGTTGCTCCCACCATGCTGTGAATATTAGGCCAAGGCAAGCAGCAACAGCAGCCCACAGAACTGACTCTGATTTCCCGGCAACAGCTATGCTTTCACAGAGGTTTTCAGCTCTGCCCAAAACGCACTTCGCTGCTGCTTCCTCAGCAATGCTTTGGTTGTTCGCTCTGTTGCCTTAGGATAGAAGAGCTACTGGAGAACTGGTGCCCTTTGAGCCTTCTTTTCCCGGGCTCCATGTTCGCGTCCTGTGTTCACCCTGCCAGGCCTAACTAAGCAGACAGAGCCACAAAGCTGCAGCCGCGTGCGCGGTCTAGGTTTGCACTCTATGCACACTACCATCTACCGGTGTAGGCCATGCTTGGCCTTTTTCTCGGGCACTCAGGCAGACTCGCGGTCTAGGCCAGTGCTATCCCCACAGGAAAGGAGAGGTGACAGGATCCCTGTACACCACCCGTGCACTGAGATGGAGAGTTGTGGGGCATTGTTCCCACTCCTTCCCCGTACACACCGTGCCTCCGCGAACGCTTCCACATCCTGGAGGAATATGGATTCTGATTGCCAATTCTTTCTGGGAGCTGATTCTGCCAGTTCAAGGTAGGCGCCTGGTGGCAAGCCCATGTCTCGACAGGGACAGGGGGCCAACGAGATGCTGTCTCCTTGGACCCAGAGACTCAGGACAGGCATGCTTTCTGCCCAGAATCCTTCCTCAGAGAGGAGCACACGATCCTGCCTAGACTTCCCCTCCTGTCTCCTTAGCAGCCAGGCTTCCGTCTCTCTACAGTGACAGATGTGTCCCTTAAGGCTTTTCCACAGGTGCAACCACGCTTCTCTCTCAGGCAGAGGGGATGCCCAGGCAAAGAGGATTTCGCTCCATGCGGGGTATTACACCATGCTGTGGAGACTAGCTCAGGCACTCATCAGCAGTATCCCACAAACCCGACTCTGATTTCCAAACGAATGCTGTGCTTTCCCAGAGGAGATGCCAAGGCAAAGAGGCCTTCGCTCTATGCGGGTTTCTCCCGCCGTGCTACGAATACTAGGCTCTGTCAAGCAGCAACAGCAGCCCACAGAACAGACTCTGATTTCCCAGCGACTGCTATGCTTTCGCAGATGTTTTTTAGCTTTGCGTGAACCGAACTTCGCTGCTGCTTCCTCAGCAAGGATTTGGGCATTCGCTCTGTTACATCAGGGAAGAAGAGCTGCGGGAGAGCTGGTGCCTCTTGGGCCTTGCTTTCCTGGGCTCCATGTTCGCGCCCCGGCTTCACCCTGCCAGGCCAAACTAAGGCGAAACAGCCACAATCCTGCAGCAGTGTGCATAGGAAGGCACTCTATGCACACTACCCTCTCCCGGTGTAGGCAACTCTTGGCCTTTCGCACTGGCCCTCAGGCTGACTCGCGGACTAGGCCAGTGCCTTCCCCACAGGAGAGGAGAAGCGACAGGATCCCTGAACACCGCCCGTTCACTGGAATGGGGAGCTTGGGGCATGGTCCCCACGCCTTCCCCGGAACACCCCCTGCCACCGACAGGGATGCATCTGACTTCCCGTTTTTCGAGGGAGCTGTTTATGCGAGTTCCGGGTATGGCGCCTGGTAGCAAGCCCAAGTCTGCCCTACGGACAGGTGGCCAAGGAGATGCTGTCCCCTTGGGACCAGAGGCACAGGACAGGCCTGCTTTCTGCCCAGACTCCTTCCTCAGAGTGGAGCACGTGCCCCTGGCCTAGGAGTCCCCTCATGTCTCCTTAGCAGCCAGGTTTCCATCTCTCCTAACAGGGAACGGGTGACCTTTGTCTTGCCACCGGCCTGCAGTTTTTTTGCCAGGGCAGGCTCTCCTGCTTCCCGACAGTTTCCCGACCACAAGGCCATCGGCTCCTTTTCTTCTTCGGGGGTGGTGAGCTGCACCTTCCCTGACATGCTCCTGGGGAGCCCAGTGACAGACTTGTCCCTTTCCTTAAGGTTGTTTCCACAGGCGCAACCACGGTTCTCTCTCAGGAAGAGGGGGATTCCCGGGTAAAGAAGATTTCGCTCCATGCGGGTTTATTACACCCTGCTGTGGAGACTAGCTCAGGCAAGCAGCAGCAGCATCCCACAGACCCGACTCTGATTTCCCAGAGAATGCTGTGCTTTCCCAGATGGGATGCCCGGGCAGAGAGGCTTTTGCTCTATGCCGGTTTCTCCCACCATGCTGCGAATACTAGGCTAAGGCAAGCAGCAACAGCAGCCCACAGAACTGACTGATTTCCCGGCTACAGCTATGCTTTCGCAGATGTTTTCAGCTCTGCCCGAAACGCACTTCGCTGCTGCTTCCTCAGCAAGGCTTTGGGTGTTCGCTCTGTCGCCTTAGGATAGAAGAGCTACGAGAGAACTGGTGCCTCTTGGGTCTTCTTTTCCCGGGCTCCATGTTCGCGTCCTGTGTTCACCCTGCCAGGCCCAACTAAGCAGACAGAGCCACAAAGCTGCAGCAGCGTGCGCGGCCTAGGTTTGCACTCTATGCACACTACCATCTACCGGTATTGGCCATGCTTGGCCTTTTTCTCGGGCACTCAGGCAGACTCGCGGTCTAGGCCAGTGCTATCCCCACAGGAAAGGAGAGGTGACAGGATCCCTGTACACCACCCGTGCACTGAGATGGAGAGTTGTGGGGCATTGTTCCCACTCTTTCCCCGTACACACCGTGCCTCCGCGAACGCTTCCACATCCTGGAGGAAGACGGATTCTGACTGTCAATTCTTTCAGGGAGCTGTTTCTGCGAGTTCCGGGTTGGGGCCTGGTGGCAAGCCCATGTCTCCACAGGGACAGGTGGCCAAGGAGCTGCTGTCTCCTTGGACCCAGAGGCTCAGGACAGGCAAGCTTTCTGCCCAGAATCCTTCCTCAGAGTGGAGCACACGATCCTGCCTAGACTTCCCCTCCTGTCTCCTTAGCAGCCAGGCTTCCGTCTCTCTACAGTGACAGATGTGTCCCTTAAGGCTTTTCCACAGGTGCAACCACGCTTCTCTCTCAGGCAGAGGGGATGCCCAGGCAAAGAGGATTTCGCTCCATGCGGGGTATTACACCATGTTGTGGAGACTAGCTCAGGCACTCATCAGCAGTATCCCACAAACCCGACTCTGATTTCCCAAAGAATGCTGTGCTTTCCCAGAGGGGATGCCCGGGCAGAGAGGCTCTTGCTCTATGCGGGTTGCTCCCACCATGCTGTGAATATTAGGCCAAGGCAAGCAGCAACAGCAGCCCACAGAACTGACTCTGATTTCCCGGCAACAGCTATGCTTTCACAGAGGTTTTCAGCTCTGCCCAAAACGCACTTCGCTGCTGCTTCCTCAGCAATGCTTTGGTTGTTCGCTCTGTTGCCTTAGGATAGAAGAGCTACTGGAGAACTGGTGCCCTTTGAGCCTTCTTTTCCCGGGCTCCATGTTCGCGTCCTGTGTTCACCCTGCCAGGCCTAACTAAGCAGACAGAGCCACAAAGCTGCAGCCGCGTGCGTGGTCTAGGTTTTCACTCTATGTACACTACCATCTACCGGTGTAGGCTATGCTTGGCCTTTTTCTCGGGCACTCAGGCAGACTCGCGGTCTAGGCCAGTGCTATCCCCACAGGAAAGGAGAGGTGACAGGATCCCTGTACACCACCCGTGCACTGAGATGGAGAGTTGTGGGGCATTGTTCCCACTCCTTCCCCGTACACACCGTGCCTCCGCGAACGCTTCCACATCCTGGAGGAATATGGATTCTGATTGCCAATTCTTTCTGGGAGCTGATTCTGCCAGTTCAAGGTAGGCGCCTGGTGGCAAGCCCATGTCTCGACAGGGACAGGGGGCCAACGAGATGCTGTCTCCTTGGACCCAGAGACTCAGGACAGGCATGCTTTCTGCCCAGAATCCTTCCTCAGAGAGGAGCACACGATCCTGCCTAGACTTCCCCTCCTGTCTCCTTAGCAGCCAGGCTTCCGTCTCTCTACAGTGACAGATGTGTCCCTTAAGGCTTTTCCACAGGTGCACCACACGCTTCTCTCTCAGGCAGAGGGGATGCCCAGGCAAAGAGGATTTCGCTCCATGCGGGGTATTACACCATGCTGTGGAGACTAGCTCAGGCACTCATCAGCAGTATATCCCACAAACCCGACTCTGATTTCCAAACGAATGCTGTGCTTTCCCAGAGGAGATGCCAAGGCAAAGAGGCCTTCGCTCTATGCGGGTTTCTCCCGCCGTGCTACGAATACTAGGCTCTGTCAAGCAGCAACAGCAGCCCACAGAACAGACTCTGATTTCCCAGCGACTGCTATGCTTTCGCAGATGTTTTTTAGCTTTGCGTGAACCGAACTTCGCTGCTGCTTCCTCAGCAAGGATTTGGGCATTCGCTCTGTTACATCAGGGAAGAAGAGCTGCGGGAGAGCTGGTGCCTCTTGGGCCTTGCTTTCCTGGGCTCCATGTTCGCGCCCCGGCTTCACCCTGCCAGGCCAAACTAAGGCGAAACAGCCACAATCCTGCAGCAGTGTGCATAGGAAGGCACTCTATGCACACTACCCTCTCCCGGTGTAGGCAACTCTTGGCCTTTCGCACTGGCCCTCAGGCTGACTCGCGGACTAGGCCAGTGCCTTCCCCACAGGAGAGGAGAAGCGACAGGATCCCTGAACACCGCCCGTTCACTGGAATGGGGAGCTTGGGGCATGGTCCCCACGCCTTCCCCGGAACACCCCCTGCCACCGACAGGGATGCATCTGACTTCCCGTTTTTCGAGGGAGCTGTTTATGCGAGTTCCGGGTATGGCGCCTGGTAGCAAGCCCAAGTCTGCCCTACGGACAGGTGGCCAAGGAGATGCTGTCCCCTTGGGACCAGAGGCACAGGACAGGCCTGCTTTCTGCCCAGACTCCTTCCTCAGAGTGGAGCACGTGCCCCTGGCCTAGGAGTCCCCTCATGTCTCCTTAGCAGCCAGGTTTCCATCTCTCCTAACAGGGAACGGGTGACCTTTGTCTTGCCACCGGCCTGCAGTTTTTGCCAGGGCAGGCTCTCCTGCTTCCCGACAGTTTCCCGACCACAAGGCCATCGGCTCCTTTTTTTCTTCTTCGGGGGTGGTGAGCTGCACCTTCCCTGACATGCTCCTGGGGAGCCCAGTGACAGACTTGTCCCTTTCCTTAAGGTTGTTTCCACAGGCGCAACCACGGTTCTCTCTCAGGAAGAGGGGGATTCCCGGGTAAAGAAGATTTCGCTCCATGCGGGTTTATTACACCCTGCTGTGGAGACTAGCTCAGGCAAGCAGCAGCAGCATCCCACAGACCCGACTCTGATTTTTCCCAGAGAATGCTGTGCTTTCCCAGATGGGATGCCCGGGCAGAGAGGCTTTTGCTCTATGCCGGTTTCTCCCACCATGCTGCGAATACTAGGCTAAGGCAAGCAGCAGCAACAGCAGCCCACAGAACTGACTGATTTCCCGGCTACAGCTATGCTTTCGCAGATGTTTTCAGCTCTGCCCGAAACGCACTTCGCTGCTGCTTCCTCAGCAAGGCTTTGGGTGTTCGCTCTGTCGCCTTAGGATAGAAGAGCTACGAGAGAACTGGTGCCTCTTGGGTCTTCTTTTCCCGGGCTCCATGTTCGCGTCCTGTGTTCACCCTGCCAGGCCCAACTAAGCAGACAGAGCCACAAAGCTGCAGCAGCGTGCGCGGCCTAGGTTTGCACTCTATGCACACTACCATCTACCGGTATTGGCCATGCTTGCTTTTTTTTTCTCGGGCACTCAGGCAGACTCGCGGTCTAGGCCAGTGCTATCCCCACAGGAAAGGAGAGGTGACAGGATCCCTGTACACCACCCGTGCACTGAGATGGAGAGTTGTGGGGCATTGTTCCCACTCTTTCCCCGTACACACCGTGCCTCCGCGAACGCTTCCACATCCTGGAGGAAGACGGATTCTGACTGTCAATTCTTTCAGGGAGCTGTTTCTGCGAGTTCCGGGTTGGGGCCTGGTGGCAAGCCCATGTCTCCACAGGGACAGGTGGCCAAGGAGCTGCTGTCTCCTTGGACCCAGAGGCTCAGGACAGGCAAGCTTTCTGCCCAGAATCCTTCCTCAGAGTGGAGCACACGCCCCTGCCTAGACTTCCCCTCCTGTCTCCTTAGCAGCCAGGCGTCCGTCTCTCTGCAGTGACAGATGTGTCCCTTAAGGCTTTTCCACAGGTGAAACCACGCTTCTCTCTCAGGCTGAGGGGATGCCCAGGCAAAGAGGATTTCGCTCCATGCGGGTTTATTACACCATGCTCTGGAGACTAGCTCAGGCAAGCAGCAGCAGCATCCCACAGACCCGACTCTGATTTCCCAAAGAATGCTGTGCTTTCCCAGAGGGGATGCCCGGGCAGAGAGGCTCTTGCTCTATGCGGGTTGCTCCCACCATGCTGTGAATATTAGGCCAAGGCAAGCAGCAACAGCAGCCCACAGAACTGACTCTGATTTCCCGGCAACAGCTATGCTTTCACAGAGGTTTTCAGCTCTGCCCAAAACGCACTTCGCTGCTGCTTCCTCAGCAATGCTTTGGTTGTTCGCTCTGTTGCCTTAGGATAGAAGAGCTACTGGAGAACTGGTGCCCTTTGAGTCTTCTTTTCCCCGGGCTCCATGTTCGCGTCCTGTGTTCACCCTGCCAGGCCTAACTAAGCAGACAGAGCCACAAAGCTGCAGCCGCGTGCGTGGTCTAGGTTTGCACTCTATGCACACTACCATCTACCGGTGTAGGCCATGCTTGGCCTTTTTCTCGGGCACTCAGGCAGACTCGCGGTCTAGGCCAGTGCTATCCCCACAGGAAAGGAGAGGTGACAGGATCCCTGTACACCACCCGTGCACTGAGATGGAGAGTTGTGGGGCATTGTTCCCACTCCTTCCCCGTACACACCGTGCCTCCGCGAACGCTTCCACATCCTGGAGGAATATGGATTCTGATTGCCAATTCTTTCTGGGAGCTGATTCTGCCAGTTCAAGGTAGGCGCCTGGTGGCAAGCCCATGTCTCGACAGGGACAGGGGGCCAACGAGATGCTGTCTCCTTGGACCCAGAGACTCAGGACAGGCATGCTTTCTGCCCAGAATCCTTCCTCAGAGAGGAGCACACGATCCTGCCTAGACTTCCCCTCCTGTCTCCTTAGCAGCCAGGCTTCCGTCTCTCTACAGTGACAGATGTGTCCCTTAAGGCTTTTCCACAGGTGCAACCACGCTTCTCTCTCAGGCAGAGGGGATGCCCAGGCAAAGAGGATTTCGCTCCATGCGGGGTATTACACCATGCTGTGGAGACTAGCTCAGGCACTCATCAGCAGTATCCCACAAACCCGACTCTGATTTCCAAACGAATGCTGTGCTTTCCCAGAGGAGATGCCAAGGCAAAGAGGCCTTCGCTCTATGCGGGTTTCTCCCGCCGTGCTACGAATCCTAGGCTCTGTCAAGCAGCAACAGCAGCCCACAGAACAGACTCTGATTTCCCAGCGACTGCTATGCTTTCGCAGATGTTTTTTAGCTTTGCGTGAACCGAACTTCGCTGCTGCTTCCTCAGCAAGGATTTGGGCATTCGCTCTGTTACATCAGGGAAGAAGAGCTGCGGGAGAGCTGGTGCCTCTTGGGCCTTGCTTTCCTGGGCTCCATGTTCGCGCCCCGGCTTCACCCTGCCAGGCCAAACTAAGGCGAAACAGCCACAATCCTGCAGCAGTGTGCATAGGAAGGCACTCTATGCACACTACCTCTCCTCCCGGTGTAGGCAACTCTTGGCCTTTCGCACTGGCCCTCAGGCTGACTCGCGGACTAGGCCAGTGCCTTCCCCACAGGAGAGGAGAAGCGACAGGATCCCTGAACACCGCCCGTTCACTGGAATGGGGAGCTTGGGGCATGGTCCCCACGCCTTCCCCGGAACACCCCCTGCCACCGACAGGGATGCATCTGACTTCCCGTTTTTCGAGGGAGCTGTTTATGCGAGTTCCGGGTATGGCGCCTGGTAGCAAGCCCAAGTCTGCCCTACGGACAGGTGGCCAAGGAGATGCTGTCCCCTTGGGACCAGAGGCACAGGACAGGCCTGCTTTCTGCCCAGACTCCTTCCTCAGAGTGGAGCACGTGCCCCTGGCCTAGGAGTCCCCTCATGTCTCCTTAGCAGCCAGGTTTCCATCTCTCCTAACAGGGAACGGGTGACCTTTGTCTTGCCACCGGCCTGCAGTTTTTGCCAGGGCAGGCTCTCCTGCTTCCCGACAGTTTCCCGACCACAAGGCCATCGGCTCCTTTTCTTCTTCGGGGGTGGTGAGCTGCACCTTCCCTGACATGCTCCTGGGGAGCCCAGTGACAGACTTGTCCCTTTCCTTAAGGTTGTTTCCACAGGCGCAACCACGGTTCTCTCTCAGGAAGAGGGGGATTCCCGGGTAAAGAAGATTTCGCTCCATGCGGGTTTATTACACCCTGCTGTGGAGACTAGCTCAGGCAAGCAGCAGCAGCATCCCACAGACCCGACTCTGATTTCCCAGAGAATGCTGTGCTTTCCCAGATGGGATGCCCGGGCAGAGAGGCTTTTGCTCTATGCCGGTTTCTCCCACCATGCTGCGAATACTAGGCTAAGGCAAGCAGCAACAGCAGCCCACAGAACTGACTGATTTCCCGGCTACAGCTATGCTTTCGCAGATGTTTTCAGCTCTGCCCGAAACGCACTTCGCTGCTGCTTCCTCAGCAAGGCTTTGGGTGTTCGCTCTGTCGCCTTAGGATAGAAGAGCTACGAGAGAACTGGTGCCTCTTGGGTCTTCTTTTCCCGGGCTCCATGTTCGCGTCCTGTGTTCACCCTGCCAGGCCCAACTAAGCAGACAGAGCCACAAAGCTGCAGCAGCGTGCGCGGCCTAGGTTTGCACTCTATGCACACTACCATCTACCGGTATTGGCCATGCTTGGCCTTTTTCTCGGGCACTCAGGCAGACTCGCGGTCTAGGCCAGTGCTATCCCCACAGGAAAGGAGAGGTGACAGGATCCCTGTACACCACCCGTGCACTGAGATGGAGAGTTGTGGGGCATTGTTCCCACTCTTTCCCCGTACACACCGTGCCTCCGCGAACGCTTCCACATCCTGGAGGAAGACGGATTCTGACTGTCAATTCTTTCAGGGAGCTGTTTCTGCGAGTTCCGGGTTGGGGCCTGGTGGCAAGCCCATGTCTCCACAGGGACAGGTGGCCAAGGAGCTGCTGTCTCCTTGGACCCAGAGGCTCAGGACAGGCAAGCTTTCTGCCCAGAATCCTTCCTCAGAGTGGAGCACACGCCCCTGCCTAGACTTCCCCTCCTGTCTCCTTAGCAGCCAGGCGTCCGTCTCTCTGCAGTGACAGATGTGTCCCTTAAGGCTTTTCCACAGGTGAAACCACGCTTCTCTCTCAGGCTGAGGGGATGCCCAGGCAAAGAGGATTTCGCTCCATGCGGGTTTATTACACCATGCTCTGGAGACTAGCTCAGGCAAGCAGCAGCAGCATCCCACAGACCCGACTCTGATTTCCCAAAGAATGCTGTGCTTTCCCAGAGGGGATGCCCGGGCAGAGAGGCTCTTGCTCTATGCGGGTTGCTCCCACCATGCTGTGAATATTAGGCCAAGGCAAGCAGCAACAGCAGCCCACAGAACTGACTCTGATTTCCCGGCAACAGCTATGCTTTCACAGAGGTTTTCAGCTCTGCCCAAAACGCACTTCGCTGCTGCTTCCTCAGCAATGCTTTGGTTGTTCGCTCTGTTGCCTTAGGATAGAAGAGCTACTGGAGAACTGGTGCCCTTTGAGCCTTCTTTTCCCGGGCTCCATGTTCGCGTCCTGTGTTCACCCTGCCAGGCCTAACTAAGCAGACAGAGCCACAAAGCTGCAGCCGCGTGCGTGGTCTAGGTTTGCACTCTATGCACACTACCATCTACCGGTGTAGGCCATGCTTGGCCTTTTTCTCGGGCACTCAGGCAGACTCGCGGTCTAGGCCAGTGCTATCCCCACAGGAAAGGAGAGGTGACAGGATCCCTGTACACCACCCGTGCACTGAGATGGAGAGTTGTGGGGCATTGTTCCCACTCCTTCCCCGTACACACCGTGCCTCCGCGAACGCTTCCACATCCTGGAGGAATATGGATTCTGATTGCCAATTCTTTCTGGGAGCTGATTCTGCCAGTTCAAGGTAGGCGCCTGGTGGCAAGCCCATGTCTCGACAGGGACAGGGGGCCAACGAGATGCTGTCTCCTTGGACCCAGAGACTCAGGACAGGCATGCTTTCTGCCCAGAATCCTTCCTCAGAGAGGAGCACACGATCCTGCCTAGACTTCCCCTCCTGTCTCCTTAGCAGCCAGGCTTCCGTCTCTCTACAGTGACAGATGTGTCCCTTAAGGCTTTTCCACAGGTGCAACCACGCTTCTCTCTCAGGCAGAGGGGATGCCCAGGCAAAGAGGATTTCGCTCCATGCGGGGTATTACACCATGCTGTGGAGACTAGCTCAGGCACTCATCAGCAGTATCCCACAAACCCGACTCTGATTTCCAAACGAATGCTGTGCTTTCCCAGAGGAGATGCCAAGGCAAAGAGGCCTTCGCTCTATGCGGGTTTCTCCCGCCGTGCTACGAATACTAGGCTCTGTCAAGCAGCAACAGCAGCCCACAGAACAGACTCTGATTTCCCAGCGACTGCTATGCTTTCGCAGATGTTTTTTAGCTTTGCGTGAACCGAACTTCGCTGCTGCTTCCTCAGCAAGGATTTGGGCATTCGCTCTGTTACATCAGGGAAGAAGAGCTGCGGGAGAGCTGGTGCCTCTTGGGCCTTGCTTTCCTGGGCTCCATGTTCGCGCCCCGGCTTCACCCTGCCAGGCCAAACTAAGGCGAAACAGCCACAATCCTGCAGCAGTGTGCATAGGAAGGCACTCTATGCACACTACCCCTCTCCCGGTGTAGGCAACTCTTGGCCTTTCGCACTGGCCCTCAGGCTGACTCGCGGACTAGGCCAGTGCCTTCCCCACAGGAGAGGAGAAGCGACAGGATCCCTGAACACCGCCCGTTCACTGGAATGGGGAGCTTGGGGCATGGTCCCCACGCCTTCCCCGGAACACCCCCTGCCACCGACAGGGATGCATCTGACTTCCCGTTTTTCGAGGGAGCTGTTTATGCGAGTTCCGGGTATGGCGCCTGGTAGCAAGCCCAAGTCTGCCCTACGGACAGGTGGCCAAGGAGATGCTGTCCCCTTGGGACCAGAGGCACAGGACAGGCCTGCTTTCTGCCCAGACTCCTTCCTCAGAGTGGAGCACGTGCCCCTGGCCTAGGAGTCCCCTCATGTCTCCTTAGCAGCCAGGTTTCCATCTCTCCTAACAGGGAACGGGTGACCTTTGTCTTGCCACCGGCCTGCAGTTTTTGCCAGGGCAGGCTCTCCTGCTTCCCGACAGTTTCCCGACCACAAGGCCATCGGCTCCTTTTCTTCTTCGGGGGGGTGGTGAGCTGCACCTTCCCTGACATGCTCCTGGGGAGCCCAGTGACAGACTTGTCCCTTTCCTTAAGGTTGTTTCCACAGGCGCAACCACGGTTCTCTCTCAGGAAGAGGGGGATTCCCGGGTAAAGAAGATTTCGCTCCATGCGGGTTTATTACACCCTGCTGTGGAGACTAGCTCAGGCAAGCAGCAGCAGCATCCCACAGACCCGACTCTGATTTCCCAGAGAATGCTGTGCTTTCCCAGATGGGATGCCCGGGCAGAGAGGCTTTTGCTCTATGCCGGTTTCTCCCACCATGCTGCGAATACTAGGCTAAGGCAAGCAGCAACAGCAGCCCACAGAACTGACTGATTTCCCGGCTACAGCTATGCTTTCGCAGATGTTTTCAGCTCTGCCCGAAACGCACTTCGCTGCTGCTTCCTCAGCAAGGCTTTGGGTGTTCGCTCTGTCGCCTTAGGATAGAAGAGCTACGAGAGAACTGGTGCCTCTTGGGTCTTCTTTTCCCGGGCTCCATGTTCGCGTCCTGTGTTCACCCTGCCAGGCCCAACTAAGCAGACAGAGCCACACAAAGCTGCAGCAGCGTGCGCGGCCTAGGTTTGCACTCTATGCACACTACCATCTACCGGTATTGGCCATGCTTGGCCTTTTTCTCGGGCACTCAGGCAGACTCGCGGTCTAGGCCAGTGCTATCCCCACAGGAAAGGAGAGGTGACAGGATCCCTGTACACCACCCGTGCACTGAGATGGAGAGTTGTGGGGCATTGTTCCCACTCTTTCCCCGTACACACCGTGCCTCCGCGAACGCTTCCACATCCTGGAGGAAGACGGATTCTGACTGTCAATTCTTTCAGGGAGCTGTTTCTGCGAGTTCCGGGTTGGGGCCTGGTGGCAAGCCCATGTCTCCACAGGGACAGGTGGCCAAGGAGCTGCTGTCTCCTTGGACCCAGAGGCTCAGGACAGGCAAGCTTTCTGCCCAGAATCCTTCCTCAGAGTGGAGCACACGCCCCTGCCTAGACTTCCCCTCCTGTCTCCTTAGCAGCCAGGCGTCCGTCTCTCTGCAGTGGGACAGATGTGTCCCTTAAGGCTTTTCCACAGGTGAAACCACGCTTCTCTCTCAGGCTGGGGGGATGCCCAGGCAAAGAGGATTTCGCTCCATGCGGGTTTTATTACACCATGCTCTGGAGACTAGCTCAGGCAAGCAGCAGCAGCATCCCACAGACCCGACTCTGATTTCCCAAAGAATGCTGTGCTTTCCCAGAGGGGATGCCCGGGCAGAGAGGCTCTTGCTCTATGCGGGTTGCTCCCACCATGCTGTGAATATTAGGCCAAGGCAAGCAGCAACAGCAGCCCACAGAACTGACTCTGATTTCCCGGCAACAGCTATGCTTTCACAGAGGTTTTCAGCTCTGCCCAAAACGCACTTCGCTGCTGCTTCCTCAGCAATGCTTTGGTTGTTCGCTCTGTTGCCTTAGGATAGAAGAGCTACTGGAGAACTGGTGCCCTTTGAGCCTTCTTTTCCCGGGCTCCATGTTCGCGTCCTGTGTTCACCCTGCCAGGCCTAACTAAGCAGACAGAGCCACAAAGCTGCAGCGCCGCGTGCGTGGTCTAGGTTTGCACTCTATGCACACTACCATCTACCGGTGTAGGCCATGCTTGGCCTTTTTTCTCGGGCACTCAGGCAGACTCGCGGTCTAGGCCAGTGCTATCCCCACAGGAAAGGAGAGGTGACAGGATCCCTGTACACCACCCGTGCACTGAGATGGAGAGTTGTGGGGCATTGTTCCCACTCCTTCCCCGTACACACCGTGCCTCCGCGAACGCTTCCACATCCTGGAGGAATATGGATTCTGATTGCCAATTCTTTCTGGGAGCTGATTCTGCCAGTTCAAGGTAGGCGCCTGGTGGCAAGCCCATGTCTCGACAGGGACAGGGGGCCAACGAGATGCTGTCTCCTTGGACCCAGAGACTCAGGACAGGCATGCTTTCTGCCCAGAATCCTTCCTCAGAGAGGAGCACACGATCCTGCCTAGACTTCCCCTCCTGTCTCCTTAGCAGCCAGGCTTCCGTCTCTCTACAGTGACAGATGTGTCCCTTAAGGCTTTTCCACAGGTGCAACCACGCTTCTCTCTCAGGCAGAGGGGATGCCCAGGCAAAGAGGATTTCGCTCCATGCGGGGGGTATTACACCATGCTGTGGAGACTAGCTCAGGCACTCATCAGCAGTATCCCACAAACCCGACTCTGATTTCCAAACGAATGCTGTGCTTTCCCAGAGGAGATGCCAAGGCAAAGAGGCCTTCGCTCTATGCGGGTTTCTCCCGCCGTGCTACGAATACTAGGCTCTGTCAAGCAGCAACAGCAGCCCACAGAACAGACTCTGATTTCCCAGCGACTGCTATGCTTTCGCAGATGTTTTTTAGCTTTGCGTGAACCGAACTTCGCTGCTGCTTCCTCAGCAAGGATTTGGGCATTCGCTCTGTTACATCAGGGAAGAAGAGCTGCGGGAGAGCTGGTGCCTCTTGGGCCTTGCTTTCCTGGGCTCCATGTTCGCGCCCCCGGCTTCACCCTGCCAGGCAAAAACTAAGGCGAAACAGCCACAATCCTGCAGCAGTGTGCATAGGAATGGCACTCTATGCACACTACCCTCTCCCGGTGTAGGCAACTCTTGGCCTTTCGCACTGGCCCTCAGGCTGACTCGCGGACTAGGCCAGTGCCTTCCCCACAGGAGAGGAGAAGCGACAGGATCCCTGAACACCGCCCGTTCACTGGAATGGGGAGCTTGGGGGCATGGTCCCCACGCCTTCCCCGGAACACCCCCTGCCACCGACAGGGATGCATCTGACTTCCCGTTTTTTTTCGAGGGAGCTGTTTATGCGAGTTCCGGGTATGGCGCCTGGTAGCAAGCCCAAGTCTGCCCTACGGACAGGTGGCCAAGGAGATGCTGTCCCCTTGGGACCAGAGGCACAGGACAGGCCTGCTTTCTGCCCAGACTCCTTCCTCAGAGTGGAGCACGTGCCCCTGGCCTAGGAGTCCCCTCATGTCTCCTTAGCAGCCAGGTTTCCATCTCTCCTAACAGGGAACGGGTGACCTTTGTCTTGCCACCGGCCTGCAGTTTTTGCCAGGGCAGGCTCTCCTGCTTCCCGACAGTTTCCCGACCACAAGGCCATCGGCTCCTTTTCTTCTTCGGGGGGGGTGGTGAGCTGCACCTTCCCTGACATGCTCCTGGGGAGCCCAGTGACAGACTTGTCCCTTTCCTTAAGGTTGTTTCCACAGGCGCAACCACGGTTCTCTCTCAGGAAGAGGGGGATTCCCGGGTAAAAGAGATTTCGCTCCATGCGGGTTTATTACACCCTGCTGTGGAGACTAGCTCAGGCAAGCAGCAGCAGCATCCCACAGACCCGACTCTGATTTCCCAGAGAATGCTGTGCTTTCCCAGATGGGATGCCCGGGCAGAGAGGCTTTTGCTCTATGCCGGTTTCTCCCACCATGCTGCGAATACTAGGCTAAGGCAAGCAGCAACAGCAGCCCACAGAACTGACTGATTTCCCCCGGCTACAGCTATGCTTTCGCAGATGTTTTCAGCTCTGCCCGAAACGCACTTCGCTGCTGCTTCCTCAGCAAGGCTTTGGGTGTTCGCTCTGTCGCCTTAGGATAGAAGAGCTACGAGAGAACTGGTGCCTCTTGGGTCTTCTTTTCCCGGGCTCCATGTTCGCGTCCTGTGTTCACCCTGCCAGGCCCAACTAAGCAGACAGAGCCACAAAGCTGCAGCAGCGTGCGCGCGGCCTAGGTTTGCACTCTATGCACACTACCATCTACCGGTATTGGCCATGCTTGGCCTTTTTCTCGGGCACTCAGGCAGACTCGCGGTCTAGGCCAGTGCTATCCCCACAGGAAAGGAGAGGTGACAGGATCCCTGTACACCACCCGTTGCACTGAGATGGAGAGTTGTGGGGCATTGTTCCCACTCTTTCCCCGTACACACCGTGCCTCCAGCGAATGCTTCCACATCCTGGAGGAAGACGGATTTCTGACTGTCAATTCTTTCAGGAGAGCTGTCTTCTACGCGACAGGTGTTTCGGGGTTGGGGCCTGGGTGGCAAGCCCATGTCTCCAGAGGGACACGGTGGCCAAGGAGCTGCTGTCTCCTTGGACCCAGAGGCTCAGGACAGCCAAGCTTTCTGCCCAGAATCCTTCCTCAGAGTGGAGCACACACGCCCCTGCCTAGACTTCCCCCTCCTGTCTCCTTAGCAGCCAGGCTTCCGTCTCTCTGCAGTGACAGATGGTCCCTTAAGGCTTTTCCACAGGGTGAAACCACGCTTTCTCTCTCAGGCTGAGGGGGGGATGCCCAGGCAAAGAGGATTTCGCTCCATGCGGGTTTATTACACCATGCTCTGGAGACTAGCTCAGGCAAGCAGCAGCAGCATCCCACAGACCCGACTCTGATTTCCCAAAGAATGCTGTGCTTTCCCAGAGGGGATGCCCGGGGGCAGAGAGGCTCTTGCTCTATGCGGGGTTGCTCCCACCATGCTGTGAATATTAGGCCAAGGCAAGCAGCAACAGCAGCCCCACAGAACTGACTCTGATTTCCCGGCAACAGCTATGCTTTCACAGAGGTTTTCAGCTCTGCCCAAAACGCACTTCGCTGCTGCTTCCTCAGCAATGCTTTGGTTGTTCGCTCTGTTGCCTTAGGATAGAAGAGCTACTGGAGAACTGGTGCCCTTTGAGCTTCTTCTTTTTCCCGGGCTCCATGTTCGCGTCCTGTGTTCACCCTGCCAGGCCCTAACTAAGCAGACAGAGCCACAAAGCTGCAGCCAGCCGTGCGCGGTCTAGGTTTGCACTCTATGCACACTACCATCTACCGGTGTAGGCCATGCTTGGCCTTTTTCTCGGGCACTCAGGCAGACTCGCGGTCTAGGCCAGTGCTATCCCCACAGGAAAGGAGAGGTGACAGGATCCCTGTACACCACCCGTGCACTGAGATGGAGAGTTGTGGGGCATTGTTCCCACTCCTTCCCCGTACACAAACCGTGCCTCCGCGAACGCTTCCACATCCTGGAGGAATATGGATTCTGATTGCCAATTCTTTCTGGGAGCTGATTCTGCCAGTTCAAGGTAGGGCGCCTGGTGGCAAGCCCATGTCTCGACAGGGACAGGGGGGCCAACGAGATGCTGTCTCCTTGGAACCAGAGACTCAGGACAGGCATGCTTTCTGCCCAGAATCCTTCCTCAGAGAGGAGCACACGATCCTGCCTAGACTTCCCCTCCTGTCTCCTTAGCAGCCAGGCTTCCGTCTCTCTACAGTGACAGATGTGTCCCTTAAGGCTTTTCCACAGGTGAAACCACGCTTTCTCTCTCAGGCAGAGGGGATGCCCAGGCAAAGAGGAATTCGCTCCATGCGGGGGGTATTACACCATGCTGTGGAGACTAGCTCAGGCACTCATAGTCAGCAGCATCACCCACAAACCCGACTCTGATTTCCCAACGAATTGCTGTGCTTTCCCAGAGGAGATTGCCAAGGCAAGAGGGCTCTTCGCTCTATGCGGGTTGCTCCCACCATGCTGTGAATATTAGGCCTCAGTCAAGCCAGCAGCAACAGCAGCCCACAGAACTGACTCTGATTTCCCAGCAACAGCTTATGCTTTCACAGATGTTTTTTCTCAGCTCTGCCCAAAACGAAAACTTCGCTGCTGCTTCCTCAGCAAGGCTTTGGTTGTTCGCTCTGTTGCCTTAGGATAGAAGAGCTACTGGAGAACTGGTGCCGCTTTGAGCCTTGGAGCCTTTTCCCGGGCTCCATGTTCGCGTCCTGTGTTCACCCTGCCAGGCCTAACTAAGCGAAAGAGCCACAAATCTGCAGCCGCGTGCGTGGTCTAGGTTTGCACTCTATGCACACTACCATCTACCGGTGTAGGCTAAAAACGGCTTGGCCTTTTTCTCGGGCACTCAGGCTGACTCGCGGTCTAGGCCAGTGCTATCCCCACAGGAAAGGAGAGGTGACATGATCCCTGAACACCACCGTGCACTGAGATGGAGAGTTGGGGCATTGTTCCCACATCCCTTCCCCCCGTACACAAACCGTGCCTGGCCAAACCGAAGGGATGGCATCTGCTTCCACATCGAGGGAGCTGAATATGGAGTTCTGTATTGCGGCCTTCTTTCTAATGGGAGCTGATTCTACTGGACAGTGGCCAAGGTATGCTGCCTTGGTGGCATCTGAAGGCCCCATTTCTCGACTCAGGGACACGTGGGGCCAACCGAGATGGCTGCTCCTTGGACCGAGACTCCTAACCGGGGACAGGCCATGGCTTTTCTGCCCAGAATCCTCTCCTCAAAGAGGAGCACACGATCCTGGCCTAGACTCCCCTCCTGTCTCTTCGGGGCGAGTGTAGCAGCCAGGCTTCCTGTCTCTACCTAGGTGACAGATGTGTCCCTTAAGGCTTTTTCCACAGGTGCAACCAACGCTTCTCTCTCAGGCAGAGGGGAATGCCCAGGCAAAGAGGGATTTCGCTCCATGCGGGGTATTACACCATGCTGTGGAGACCTAGCTCAGGCACTCATCAGCAGTATGCCACAGACGCCGACTCTGATTTCCGCAACAATGCTCTGTTGCGTTCGCCCCAAGTGGATGCCCGGCCAAGAGTACTTTTGCTCTATTCTGTTTCTCCCGCCATGCTGCGAATACTAGGCTCCAGGACAATGCAACAACAGCATAGCCCACAGAAACAGACTCTGATTTCCTTCCCAGCTACAAGCTATGCTTTCGCAGATAGTTTTTAGAACTCTGAAGTCGAACCGCACAACGTCTGCTGCTTCTTCCTCACAGGATTTCCATGGCAATTCCAACAGGGCTCTGTCGACCATGTAGGAAGAAGAGGCTTGCCGGGGAAGAGCTGGTGGCCTCTTGGGGTCTCCTTGTCGCCGGACGCACCTGGGCTCCCATGTTCGCGTCTCTAGTCTTCTCACCCTGCTCAGGCCGCCAACTAAGGCAGAACGGTGAGCCACAAAACTGCAGCAGCGTGTACGGCCTAGGTGAGGAAGGCTCTTTTTTTTTTTTTTTTGGGCACACTTGCACACTATGTCTACCGTGTAATGCCCTGCTTGGCCTTTTGCACTGGCCCTCAGGCGCACTATCTTCGGACTATTTCATGCTCTTCCGTCCCCAGTAAAGGCGAGGTGACAACAGGATGCCTGAGGAACACCGCCCGTGTCACTGGAATGGAGAGTTTGCGGGGCCATGGTCCCGCACGCCTTCCCCGGCTACACAATTACCGGGCCGTACCTCATCAGGATGCATTCACAAACCCCGTCCCAAGAGGGAGCGTTCTGATTTGTCCAGGGTATGGGCCTGGTGAAGCAGGATGTGTTGCAGCAGATGGACAGTTGCCGGGCTGGGAGGAAGGAAACCAGAGGCAGGAGCACCATGTCTGCCACAGACTCCCTTACTCGAGTGGGCACAAGCCCCTGAGCTATGAGTCCCCCCCCTCATGTGTCCTTAGGCCAGGGTTCCATCTCTCCAAACTACCAGGGCCCGGGTGATAATTTCTAGCCACAGCTGCGCATCCCACTCAGGGTAGCTCTCCCTGCGTCCCTACAGTTTTCCCGACCCAAGGCCAACGGCTTCCTTGTCTTCTTCGTTTTAGGTGCCACACCTTTCCGCGAATGCTCCTGGGAGCCTAAGACAAGACTTGTCCCTTCGCCTTAAGGTTTTTTCCAACGAGGTGAAACCAACCCCGCGTAACTCTCTCAGGCAGTGAGGGGGATTCCCGAGGCAAAGAGGATTTCGGCCTCCATGCGGGTTTATTACAGCACCCTGCTTTGAGACTAGCTCAGGCAAGCAGCCAGCAGCAATCCCCACAAACAGAAACAGTTACTCTGATTTCCTCGAAAGAATTATCTGTGCTTTCCCCCACATGGGATTCGCGGCGTGCAGAGAGGAAAGTTTGCTCTATGCTGACGGGTGCTCCCCACCATGCTGCGAATATTATAGGCCGTCAAGGCAGCAGCAACAGGCAGCCCACAAACTGACTCTGCTTTCCCGGCTAAAGCTAGCTTTCGGGGAATGTTTTTGCTAGCTCTGCCTCACAAGAAACTTCGCTGCTTGCGTTTCCTCAGCAAATGGCTTGTGGGTGTTCGCTCTGTCTGTCCGCCTTAGGAATAGAAGAGCTACGGGAGAACTGGGTGCCCTTCTGCTTCTAGTTTCCTTCTTTTCCCGGGCTCCATGTTCGGGCGTCCTGTGTGTTCACACCCTGCCACCAGCCCAACCCTACTAAGCCAGAACAGAGCCACAAAGCTGCGAGCCGCGTGCGCGGCCTAGGTTTGCACTCTAATGCACACTACCATCTACATCGGTGTAGGCCATGCTTGGCCGCCTTTTTCTCTCGGGCACGTCAGCCAGACTCGCGGGTCTAGGGCCAGTGCTATCCCCACAGGAAAGGAGAGGTGACAGGATCCCTGTACACCACCCTTGCACTGAGATGGAGAGTGTTGTGGGGGCATTGTTTCCCACTCTTTTTCCCCGTACACCCCGTGCCTCTCCGCGAACGCTTCCACATCCTGGAGGAAGAACGGATTCTGTACTGTCAATTCTTTCAGGGAGCTGGTTCTGCGAGTTCCTCAGGGTTGGGCCGCCTGGTGGCAAGCCCATGTCTCCTGGACAGGGACAGGGCGGGCCAAGGAGCTTGCCTGTCTCCTTGGACCCCAGAGACTCATGACAGGCAAAGCTTTCTGGCCCAGAAATCCTTCCTCAGAGTGGAGTAGTCATTTTTTACACGCACCCTGCCTAGACTTCCCCTCCTGTCTCCTTAGCAGGCTCAGGCTTCCGTCTCTCTGACTCAGTGACAGATGTGTCCCCTGTAGGACTCCTTCTTCCAACATGGTGTGACGCACGCTTCTCTCTAAGGGCAGACGGCGCTGTCGCCAAGCCACCAGCCAGGCAAAGAGGATTTCGGCTCCCTGCGGGGTTGGGTTACCGGGTGGTTATTACACCATGCTGTGGAGAGTACGAGCCAGCGCACTCAATCAGCAGAAAAGTATGCACCACAAAACCCGACTCTGACTTCCAAACGAATGCTAGTGCTTTCGCAAGAGGAGATGCCACGGGCAGAAGAGGCCTTCGCTCTATGTCGATCGGGTTTTCTTCTCCCGCCGTGTCTACTTATCGAATACTCTAGGCTCTGTCAAGCAGCAACAACAGCAGCCCACAGAACAGCCTCTGATTTCCCATCGACCTGCTATATGCTTTTTCCGCAGATGGTTTTTTAAGCTTTGCGTGAACGCGGACTTCGCTGCTGCTTCCTCAGGCAAGGATTTGGGGCATTCGCTCTTTACATTCATGGAAGAAGAGCTGGGCGGGAGGAGCTGGTGCCTCTGGGCCTTGCTTGTCCTGGCTCTCATGTTCCGGGCGCCCACGGCTTCACCCTGCCAGGCCAACTAAGGCGAAACATCCACAATCCGCAGCCGTTGGTGCATAGGATGCACGCTATGCAGCACTACCCTCTCCCGGTGTAGGCACTCTTGCCTTTCTCGTCACTGGCCCCAGGCTGACTCGCTGACTAGGCGCAGTGCCCTTCCCTAGCAGGAGAGGAGAAGCGACAGATGCCCTGACCACGCGGCCGTTCATAGCTGGAATGGGGAGATTGGGGGCATGGTCCCGCACCCTTCCCCGGACACACCCCTGCCACCGGACAGGGATGCATCTGACTTCCAGTTTTGTTAGAGGGAGCTGTTTATAGCACGAGTTTCCGGGTAGGGGCGCTCTGGTGCGCCTGCGTAGGCAAGCTCGCAAAGTTCTGGCCATTCGGACAGGTGGGCCAAGGAGATGCTGTCCTTCTTGGGACGGCGAGTGCACAGGACTAGGCTCTGCGTTCTGCCCAGGACTCCTTCCTGCAGAGTGGGAGCAGCGTGCCCCTTGGCCTAGGAGGTCCTCTCATGGTCTCCTTAGCAAGCGCAGGTTTCATAATCTCTCCTAACAGGGCACAGGTGATCTTTTGTGCCTGCAGTTTTTTGCCAGGCGAAGGCTCTGGTTCTTCCCAGAACAGTTCCCCCGAACACAAGGGCATCGGCTCCTTTTCTCTGTTCGGGGGTGGGGAGCTGGAATCTTCCCCTGAATGCTCCATAGTTGCGCCAGGGTCAGTTGTGCTTTCCCGTAAGGTTGTTTTCCACAGGCGGCAACCACTGAGCTGCTACTCAGGAACTGGGGCTTCCCTGGGTACAAAAAAAGATTCGCTCGCAGGTTTTATAAGGCCTTCTGAGGAGACTAGCTCAGGCAAGCAGGCAAGGGGGTCCTCAGGGGTTCCGCCAGTGAAATTTTTCCGCAAGATAATGCGTGTGGCTTTCCCAAAAAGGATGGTCGCGGGTGCAAGTGAAGGGTTTGGCTCGGGTGGCCCGGTTTCTCCCGCCATGCTGGCAAATACGAAGGCCGGCAAAGCAGCAAGTTAGGCAGCGCACAGAACGACGATTTCCCCTGTAAGTTATGCTTTACAGATGTTGTTGGAAATGCCCAAATGCACTTCGCTGTGCTGCTTCCTCACTAAGGTTCTTTGGGTGTTCGCGCAGCATCCCTTAAAACAAACAAGGTCGAGAGAACTGGTGCCATTCTTGGGTCTCTTTTCCGCTGGTCTCTGTTCTCGTCCTGCCTGTGTTCACCCTGCCCAGGTCCCAAGAGCAACGAGCGAAAAGAGCTGGCAGACTAAGTCGTGCCGCGGGCCTAGGGGCGCATGTGCTATGAAAACTACATTTACCGGTATGGGCCATTGGAGGACTTTGTCTCGTGCACTCAGGCAGCAGTCGGGTCTGTACTAGGCCATTGGTGCCGCCACTGGAAATAGTGGAGACAGTGAGTCCCTGTACCACGCACCGTGCACTTGAGATGGAGAGTTGTGGGGCATTGTTCCCACTCTTTCCCCGTACACACCGTGCCTCCGCGAACGCTCCACATCCTGGAGCAAGACGGATTCTGACTGTCAATTCTTTCATGGGAAGCTGTTTTCTGGGAGGTTCGGGGGTTGGGGGCCTGGTGGCAAGCCCATGTCTCCACAGGGACAGGTGGCCAAGGAGCTGAAGGTCTTCCTTGGACCCAGAGGCTCATGGACAGGCAAGCTTCACTGCCAGCAAGTCCTTCCGGAAAAGTAGTGGAGGGTCCAACGGCCCCTGCAAAGGGTGGAAACTTCCGTTGGAGCTTACAGGCCAGGCGTCCAGTCCTCTCTGCATGGAGCGTGATGTGTTCCTTAAGTCATTGCCACAGGTGAAACCAAAATCACGCTTCTCGCAGGGAGCTGATGCAGCGATCCAACCCAGGCAAAGAGATTCGCTCCATTCCGCCTCGCATTATAGCAAGTCTGAGTAACCGTGTAGGGCAGGCATGCAGGCATTGCATCCCACAGACTCGGTCTAGATTTCCATACAGAATGCTGTGGCTTTCCGCAGAGGGGATGCTAGTGCCAGAGAGAGTTGGTGCGGCTATGCGGGTTGCTACCGATGTGCTTCAGCTATCGGGTCTCAACGCACTTCAGGGTGCTGCAGTCCACAGAAGGGGAATTCCCGTCAATGGGCCATGCGGTGAGGTTTTCAGCTCTGCCCAAAACGCACGTCGACGGCTGCTTCCTCAGCAATGCTTTGGTTTTTCGTGCTCTGTTGCCTTAGGATAGAAGAGGTGCTACTGGAGAACTGGTGCCCTTTGAGCCTTCCTTTTTTCCCCGGCTCCATGTTCTCGCGGTCCTGGTTTCACCCTTGGCCAGGCCTAACTAGGCAATACAGAGGCCACAAGCTGGCAGCCCGCGTGCGCGGTCTAGGTTTGACTCTAATCACACTACTCTCTACCGGTGTAGCCATGCTTGGTCCTTTTTTCCCTCGGCACCAGGGGATGCAGACTCGGCGTCTAGGCAGTGCTATCACCCACATGAAAGGAAGAGGTTACAGGTCCCTGTACACCCACCCGTGCACTGAGATGGAGAGTTGTTTGGTGGCATTGTTCGCCACTCTTTCCCCGTACACAACCGCGCTCCTCCGTGAACGCTCGCACAAGTCCTGGAGGAATATGGATTTCTGATTGCCATTCTTTCTGGTTAGCATATGAATTCTAGCAGAATTTCCAAGGTAGAGCGCAACCTTGGTGGGCGATGCGTGCCAAATGTCTCACAGTGGACAGGGGGCCAACGAGTATGCTGTCGCTCCTGTGACCCAGAGACTCTGGACAGGCCTACGCTTTCTATCATTATTGCTGACCCCAGTATCCCTCCCTACAGAGAAAGTGGAGCACACGACAGGTCCTATTTGTCCGTAGATGCTTCGCGCCGTCCTGTCTCCTTACGTGAATGGCGACCGTGCATAGTTGCGCGGTTGCATCTGTGATGCAGTGCATGAGTTGTCCCTAGTACCGTGCCTTTCCAACAGAGCTGCAACCACTCTTCTCATCATCGACGCAGGCAGAGGTGAGATGATCCCAGTGCCAAAGAGGTTATAAGTGTCGTCCAATATGCGGGGGTATACAACCTGCATGTGTGGAACTAGCTCAGGCAATCATGCATCAGTATCCCAGGTTACCGTTCCCAAAAAAAATGTGCCGCGCGTACTCTGACATTTCGCACACGAATGCGGTGCTTCCGCAGAGGAGATGCCCAAGGCGCAAAAGAGGCCTTCGCTCTATAGCGGGATTTACAATCCCGCCGTGCGTGCGCATCAATACTCTTTCAAGTCAACCAAAGCAAAAGCAGCCCACAGAACAGAACTGTGATTTCCCACGACTGCTAGCAGCTATCGTAGAAACACAAGCAGAGATGTTTGTGTTCGCTTTTGGGCGTGAACCGAACGTCCGGCTGGCTCTGCTTTCGCGTCAGCTAAGGATTTGGTGGCAATCGGTCTGTACAATGCAGTGTACATGTACACAAGGACACCAGGTGGCAAACGTCGGCAACCCGGGGGGGGGCGCCGGTCATGCGGTCAGGGAATACAGAGCCAACACAAGTCCAGCCGAGGGGGGGGTGGGGGGGGGTCGACACAATCCCCTCAGGGTGTGTGAAAAGTCTGGCAGACGCTAAAAAAAGAATCTAGATGGCCTTACACAGAGGTGCAACAACAAGGTGAACCCACAAGAGATGTCGCATCACCCCGGCTCAGCCCGCACAACCGCCAAACTAAGTCGTTTACACGGCCACAATTCCCGCAGCAGACATAGAGTCCGACACACACAACTACCCTCTCCTGAGTAGGCAACGGTCTTAAAACACAAAATACGTCAGACAGGCCCTCAGCGGACCGCGGACACTACAAGCCAGTGCCTGCCACTCACACACACAGAAAGGAACGCAGATCCGCCTGAAACACAACACAGTTCCACATCAAGTCAAAGGGAGCTGAGGGGCAGGTCACACTAACAGGAACGTCGGGTACACCCCCCCTGCACCGAGCGACATCTACTTCCCGTTTTCGAGGGAGATGTTTGCGATTCCGTATGGCCCTGTACAGCCCAGTCTGCCCTACGACAGTGTCCAAGAGATGCTGTCCCCTTGGACCAAGGCCACCGACAGCGCTTCTGCCATACTCCTTCCTCATTGGAGGTCATCGTGCCCCTGGCCTGATGATTCCCCTCAATTTCTCTCCTATCCATCATCAGTGTGAGTTCCATCTCTCCTACACAGGAACGGGTTACCTTTGTCTTGCCACCGGCCTTTCAGTTTTTGCCAGGGGCAAGGCTCTCCTTCTTCTCCGACATTTTAAAACCCCCAGACGCATAAGGCGCATCTGCTCCTTTTCCTTCTTCCTTTTGCGGGGGTGGTTCACCTGCACCTTCCCTGAACAGGCTCCTGGGGAGCCCAGTGACAGACTTTGTCCCGACTTCCTTAAGGTTGTTTCCACAGGCGGCAACCACACGGTTCTCTCTCAGGAAGAGGGGGATTTCTCCGGGTAAATAAGATTTCGCTTCCTCTCATGCGGGTTTATTACACAATTACCACAATACAACCCTGCTGTGGAGACTAGCTCAGGCAGCAGCAGCAGCATCCCACAGACCCGCCTACTTCTGATTTCCGCAGAGACATGCTGTGCTTTCCAGACTTTGCCCATATGGGATTGCTCCGGGCAGAGAGGCTTTTGCTCATGCTACCAGTGACACGTTCTCATTCCGGAGCCACCATGCTGCGAATACTAGGCTAAGGCAGCGCAGCCAAACAGCAGCCCACAGAACTGACTGATTTGCCCCGGCTACAGCTATGCTTTCGCAGATGACGGTTTTCCCATCGCTCTGGCTTTGCGAAACGCATTGGCAGCAACAGCCAAGCCCACCAGAACGATGCTGATTACGCCTACAGCTTGCTGTGGCTTCCCTCATATGTTTTCAGCATCTCTGGGGCTTCCTTGGGTGTTCGCTCTGTCGGCCTTAGGATTGAGAAAGAGCTACGAGAGAACTGGTGCCTCTTTGGGGGTCTTCTTTTCCCGGGCTCCATGTTCGCGTCCTGTGTTTCACCACCCTGCCAGGCCCACTAAGAAGGGACAGAGCAAAGCGTGAGAACAAAAGCTGCAGCAGCGCGCGCGGCCTAGGTTGTGCAACTCTATGGCACACTACCATCTACCGGTATTGGCCATGCTTGGCCTTTTTTCTCGGGGCACTCAGCAGACTCTCGCGTGTCTAGGCCAGTGCTATCCCACAGAAAGGAGAGGTGACAGGATCCCTGTACACCACCCCGTGCACTGAATGGAAGAGTTGTGGGGCAATTGTTCCCACTCTTTCTCTTCCCCGTACACACCGTGCCTGTACCGCGAACGCTTCCACATCCTGGAGGAAGACGGATTCTGACTGTCAATTCTTCAGGGTAGCTTTGTTTTCTTCTGAGGCGAGTTCCGGGTTGGGGCCTGGTGGCAAGCCCATGTGTCTCAACAGGGAAGGTGGCCCAAGGAGCTGCTGTCTCCTTGGACCCAGAGGCTCATGACAGGCAAGCTTTCTGCCCAGAATCCTTCCTCAGTAGTTGGAGCACACGCCCCTGCCTAGACTTCCCCTCCTGTCTCCCTTAGCAGCCATGCCGTCTCCGTCTCTCTCTGCAGTGGACAAGATGTGTCCCTTAAGGCTTTTTCCACAGGTGAAACCACGCTTCTCTCTCAGGCTGAGGGGATGCCCAGCAGGCAAAAGAGGATTTCGCTCCATGCGGGTTTTATTACAACCATGCTCTGGAGACTAGCTCAGGCAACGCAGCAGTGCAGCATCCCACAGACCCGACTCTGATTTTCCAAAGAATGCCTGTGGGCTTTCCCAGTGAAGATAAGCCCCCCCCCCTGGGCATTTATCCCAGAGGGTGGGCGGGGCAGAGAGGCTCTTGCTCTATGCGGGTTGCTCCCACCCATGCTGTGAATATTAGGCCAACTTGGCAAGCATGCAACAGCAGCCCACAGAACTTGACTCTGATTTCCCGGCAACAGCCCCCAGCTATGCTTTCACGAGGTTTTCAGCTCCTGCCCAAAACGAACGCACTTCCTGCTGCTTTGCTTCCTCAGCAATCCTAGCACTGCTTTGGTTGTTGTTGCTCTGTTGCCTTAGGATAGAAGAATATCTACTGGAGAGAACTGGTGCCCTGTTGAGCCTTCTTTTTTTCCCGGGCTCCAGTGTTCGCTGTCCTTATGTGTTCACCCTGCCAGGCCTAACTAAGCATGACAGAAGCCACCAAAGCTGCAGCGAGGTCGACTCTTGCGTGGGTCTAGCGTTTTTGCATTCTTGCACATACCATCTACGGTTTTGATTTTGTAGGCAGTAAGCTTGGCCTTTTTTCGGGCACTCAGGCAGACTCGCGGTCTAGTGCCATGTGCTAGAGTTCCTACCACTAGGAAAGGAGAGGTGAACAGGATCCCTGTACACACACACGTTTGCACTTGAGATGGAGGTTTGTGGGGCATTGTTCCCACTCCTTCCCCCTGTACAACACCGTGCCTCCGCTCGGAATTTACGCTTCCAAACCATGCTGGAGGAATATGGATTCTGATTGCAATTCTTTTCTGGGAGCTGTGATTTCTGCCAGTTCACAGGTAGGCGGCCTGGTGGCAAGCCCATGCCAGGTCCGACAGTGACACTGGGGGCCAACGAGTATTGCTCGTCTCCCTTGGGACCACCGCATGACCTCAGGCCAGGGCATTGCATTTCTGCCCAATTCAAGTCCTGCTAGAAGAGAGTAACTTTACTATCCTGCCTAGACTTCCCCTTCCTGTCGCCTAGCCACGGTCCAGGACCTTCCGTCTCTCTAAGAAACAACAGTGGACAGATGTGTCCCTTCAAGGGCTTTTCCACAGTGGGCAAGCCTACGGCTTCTCCTCTCTCTCTCAGGCAGAGGGATGGCCCAGGGCAAGAGGATTTCCGGTTCCAATGCGGGGTATTACAATACATAATACACGGCGATGCTGTGGAGGACTATCTTTCAGGGCACTCATCAAGCAGTATCCGGCGTGGCCCACAAACCGCGACTCTGATTCCAAACGAATGCTTGGGCTTTCCCAGAGGAGAATGCCAAGGCAAAGAGGGCTCTTCGCTGGCTAATGCGGGTTCTCGTCGCCGCCGAGCTAACGAATACTAGGCTCTGTCAAGCAGCAACAGCAGCCGCAGAGAACAGACTCATGATTTGCCCAGCGAGCATAGCTTATGCTTTCGCAGATTCTTTGTTTAGCTTTGCTGTGAACCGAACTTCCGCTGCTGCTGGTCGCTCAGCAAGGATTTGGGTGCATATCTCCTCTGTTACATCAGGGAAGAATGAGCTCTGCGGGAGTAGAGCTGGTGCCTCTTGGGCCTTTGCTTGTCCTGGGCTCCATGTTCGACACATAAGCCCCCGGCTTCAGCGCCTTGCAGGGGGGGGGGGGGGGGGGGGGGGGGGGAGCAGGTCAACTAAGCAGGCTGAAACAGTCTAGCGTCATCGACTGCAGAGTGGTGGCATTAGGAAGGCCATCTGTGCAACCCTAAAACAATCTCCCGGTGTAGGCAAACTCTGGCTCCTTTCGCATACTGCGCCTAAGGGCTTACCTCGCGGGCCTAGGTGCCCGTGCCTTCCCAAGCGGAGAGGAGAAGCGGGAAGGATCCTGACACCGAGCAAAACCGCCCGTTCACTGGAATGTGGAGCTTGGGGCATGAGTTTCCCCACAGCCTTCCGGCCGGAACAACCCCCTGCCACCATACAGGGGATGGCATCGACTGTCCCGTTTTTTTCGAGGTAGCTGTTTATCGAGTTCTCTGTTATGGCGGCCTTGTTAGTCAGCCCCTAAGGTTGTCCCTAGCGGACAGTTGGGCGCACGGAGAATTCTGTCCACCTTGTGACTCGAGTCACACGTAGCATGCCTGCCTGTTCTTCCCGCGTGCCTCTACTTCATGTCTCAAGCGTGGAGGCATGCGAGTGGCCCCTGCTTGGCTATTCTTTGCCCTCTCATTTCTCCTTAGCATAGTGTCTCAGGGTTTTCCATCATCTCCTACAGGGACGGGTGACGGCTTGTCTTAGCCAACCCTGCCCTGCTGCAGTATTCCAGGGCCTTCTCATCCTGCTTCCGCGACAGTTTTCGCTCCTACCACAAGGGCATCGGCCCTTTATCCTCTTCCGGGGTGTGGCTGCAACGCTTCCTGACTCTCCTGGAGGGCCAAGTGACAGATCTTGTCCTTTCCTTAAGTTGTTTCCAGTCAGGCGTCAACCACGGTTCTACCGCAGATAAGGGGGATTCCCCGGGTAAAGAGATTTCGCGTCACGATGGCCTGGTTTTTATCACTCCTGCTGGGAGACCTAGCTCAGGCAGGCAGCAGCAGCATCCCCAGACCCGACGCTGATTTCCCAGAGAATGCTGTGCTTCCCAGATGGGATGGTCCCGGGGCAGAGAGGCTTTTTCTCTATGCCGGTTTCTCGCCACCATGCTGGCGAACTACTAGGCTAAGGCAAGCTTTAGCATCAGCAGTGGCCACACAGAACTGACTGATTTCCCGCTACAGCTATGGCTTTCGCAGATGTTATCAGCTGCTGCCGCGAAAACAAAGCACTTCGTCTGCTGGGCAAATGCAAGTCCTCAGGCAAGGCTTTGGTGTTCGCGTCGTGTCGCCTAGAGAGAAGAGCTACGAGAGCAACTGGTGGCCTCTTGGGTCATCTCATTCTTCCGCGGGCTGGTGGCCATGTTCGCGTCCTAGTGGTTCACGGCCTGCCGGCCCCAGACTAAGCAGACAGAGCCACAAGCTGCAGTGGCAGGGCGTGCGCGGCCGAGGTTGGCATCTCTATGGCACACTATCCATCTAACCGGTTTGCATAGGCTTGGCCTTATTCTCGGGGAAAGCACGTCATGCATACTCGTCGGTCTAAAAGCGCATTGCTATCACCCACAGTATAAGGAGAAGTCTGACCGGATCCCTTGTACACCAGCCGCGTGTGCTCAAACCTGAGATGGAGCAGTTGTGTGGGGCATTGTCCCGCACCTCTTCGTTCCAACCGTACACATTCGTGCACATCCGCGAGACAGCTTCGCAACATCCTGGTTAGGAATACGGGATTCTGACATGTCAATTCTTTCTTCAGTTAGCTGTTTCTGCGAGTTCCCTGAGGGTGTTGGGGGGGGGGAGCACGGTGTGGGCAAAGAGAACCGGCATTAATAGCTCACCCACAGGTCTGACAAAAAGGTGGGCCAAAGTCAATGCAATCTGCTGTGGCAGTCCTTGGACCGCTAGAGGCTGCAATGACTGAAACACAAAAAAAAGGTCAATCTTTCTGGTCTAGCCCAGAGATCGCCTTCCGTAACAAATGTGAGCACAGGGGCGCCCCTAAAGCCCGTTGGGACTGTCGCCCCTCCATGTCTGGGGGCAATTAGCGGCCAGAAGCTCCGTCTCCTCTGTCATGGACAGATGTGTCGCTCTTAGGCTGATTTTCCACAACAGTATGAAACGTCACGGTCGTATCTCTGCTCAGTCTGATGGGATGCCTCAAGTGGCAAGAGGAGTTGCGGCGTCCAGGTGGGGACGGGGGTTTCATCTTAACCCCATCTCTCGTTGGGACTAGCTCAGGCAAGCACGCAGGCAAGGCATCCTCACAGACCTCGACATCGGATTTCCCAAAGAATGCTGTTGCTTTTCCTCAGAGGGAATAGTCCGGGCAGAGTAGGCCTCGTGCGCTATGGCGGCTGTTGCCTCCTCTGAATCTTCAATGCTGTGAATAATTAAGGCCAAGGCGAACATGTCAACAGCAGTCGCGCACTTTCAGAACTTACAATCTGATTTCCCTATTCCCGCAACGGCTATGGCTTGTCACAAGAGGTTTTTCAGCTCTGGTGCCGCAAACGCCTACGTCTCTGTCTGCTGCGCTCAGCAATGTTCTTTGGTTGGTTCGCATTCTGTTGGCCTTTAGGATAGAAGAGCTAAGCTGTAGAACTTTTGCCCTTTGAGCCTTCTTTTCCCGGTCTCCATGTTCGCTCGTCCTGTGTTCACACTGACCCATGCCAGGCCTAACGAAGCAGACAGAGCCAGGCGAAGCTGCGAGCCGGCGTTGCGTGGTCTAGGTTTGCAGCTCTATGCAGCACTAACCATCTACGGTTGTAGCCCATGCTTGACCTTTTCCTCGGCACTTCATGCATACTTCGTCTCGCGGTCTAGTCCAGTGCTATCCCTGCCCGGAAAGGAGAGGTGATCTAGTGATCCCTTGTACACCGACGCCGTGCACTGAGATGGAGAGTTGTTGGGCATTGTTTCGCCACCTCCGTCCTTCCCCGTACACAACCGTGCTGCCAATCCGCGAACGGGCTTCCACAGTTCGTCTGGAGGAATAATGGATTCTGATTGGCAATTCCTTTTCTGGGAGCTGATTTCTGCCATGTTCCAAGGGTAGGATGCGCTGGTGGCAAAAGCCCATGGTCTCGACGGGGGACCAGGACGGGCCAACGAGATGCTGTTTCTTCCTTGCGACCCACACGAGACTCAGGACAGGATGCTTTCTGCCCAGAATCCTTCCTCCAGAGAGGAAGCCCACACACGATCCTGCCTAGACTTCCCCTC